>NC_069504.1:300629076-300806576 GCF_027579735.1 Bombina bombina
CACACAACAAAGTAACCGCTCTTTAGTGCCTAATAGCACGCAGGGTACTTGCTGTTAGGGAAGTGTGTGGATGGCACAGATGTCAGTCTAAAAACAAAGGATACCCAGCTGCAAAAATGGTCAGCGGTCTTACGGATATAAGTAAATGCAGGTGCACTGGTTAGTGGTATTTAGCTTGTCAGGTATCCCACAAGTCCTTCCAACAAGATCTTTCAGGCACCACAGCTACAATAAAGTAGTAGTATAAGGTAGTACAGCTCAAAGTACACGGATAAATTCTGTTCTTATATGCTGCAACTTCACATCAACGCGTTTCTCCCTATACAGGGCTTTCTCAAGATGAAGTTGTTGCAGCAATGAAACGTATTTAAAGGTGTATCCTGCTTTCCCATTGGTCAGACTGGATAAGTGAACATTAAGGTGGTATGAACTATTATAGTGGTATTTGGCAAAACTGTGGTGTTTAAGGCAACCAGAAAAATTAACCAAAGAAATGTGAATACATACAAATATATATAACTAATATTTCCTAAGGTGAATAAATAAATACATATAAAATTTAAAACATTTACGCCAAGATTTAGAGTTCTGCGTTAGCCGTCCAAACCAGCGTTAGGGGGTCCTAAAGCTGGTTTTGGCCACCCGCTGGTATTTAGAGTCTTGTAGGTAAGGGTCTAATGCTCACTTTCCAGCCGCGACTTTTCCATACCGCAGATCCCCTTACGTCAATTACGTATCCTATCTTTTCAATGGGATCTTCCTAACGCCGGTATTTAGAGTCTTGGCTGAAGTGAGCGTTAGAACTCTAACTACAAGACTCCAGCCGCAGAAAAAAGTCAGGAGTTAAGAGCTTTATGGGCTAACGCCGGTTCATAAAGCTCTTAACTACTGTGCTCTAAAGTACACTAACACCCATAAACTACCTATGTAACCCTAAACTGAGGTTCCCCCACATCGTCGCCACTCTAATAAAAAAATGTAACCCCTAATTTGCCGAACGCACACCGCCGCCACATACATTATCCCTATGTACCCCTAATCTGCTGCTCCTTACATCCCCGACACCTATATTATATTTATTACCCCCTAATCTGCCCCCCCAACGTCGCCGCTACCTACCTACACTTATTAACCACTAATCTGCCGACTGGACCTCGCCGCCACTATAATAAATGTATTAACACCTAAACCGCCTCACTCCTGCCTCAAAAACCCTATAATAAATAGTATTAACCCCTAATCTGTCCTCCCTAACATCGCCGACACATAACTTCAAGTATTAACCCCTAATCTGCCGACCGGATCTCGCCGCTACTATAATAAATGTATTAACCCCTAAAGCTAAGTCTAACCCTAACACTAACACCCCCCTAAGTTAAATATAATTTTTATCTAACGAAATAAAATAAATCTTATTAAATAAATGAATCCTATTTAAAGATAAATACTTACCTGTAAAATAAACCCTAATATAGCTACAATATAAATAATAATTATATTGTAGCTATTTTAGGATTTATATTTACTTTACAGGCAACTTTGTATTTATTTTAACTAGGTACAATAGCTATTAAATAGTTAATAACTATTTAATAGCTACCTAGTTAAAATAATTACAAAATTACCTGTAAAATAAATCCTAACCTAAGTTACAATTAAAACTAACACTACACTATCAATAAATTAATTAACTAAACTATCTACAATTATCTTCAATTAAATTAACTAAACTAAATTACAAAAAAAACCCCATTAAATTACAAAAAAAAATTACAAGAATTTTAAGCTAATTACACCTACTCTAAGCCCCCTAAAAAAATAACAAAGCCCCCCAAAATTAAAAAAATGCCCTACCATATTCTAAAATAAAAATTTAACAGCTCTTTTACCTTACCAGCCCTTAAAAGGGCCTTTTGCGGGGCATGCCCCAAAGAAAACAGCTCTTTTACATTTAAATAAACATACAATACCCCCCAACATTACAAGCCACCACCCACATACCCCTCATCTAGCCCAAACACCCCTTAAAAAACACTAAGCCCCTGAAGGTCTCCCTACCTTATCTTCACCACGCCGGGTATCACCGATCCGTCCAGAAGAGGCTCTGAAGTCTTCATCCTATCCGGCAAGAAGAGGTCCAGAAGAGGCTCCGAAGTCTTCATCCTATCCGGCAAGAAGAGGACATCCGGACCGGTAGACATCTTCATCCAGGCGGCATCTTCTATCTTCTTCCATCCGGCGCGGAGCGGGACCATCTTGAAGCAGCCGACGCGGATCCATCCTCTTCTTCCGGCGACTCTCGATGAATGAAGGTTCCTTTAAGTGACGTCATCCAAGATGGCGTCCTTCGAATTCCGATTGGCTGATAGGATTCTATCAGCCAATCAGAATTAAGGTAGGAAAAATCTGATTGGCTGATTGAATCAGCCAATCAGATTCAAGTTCAATCGGATTGGCTGATCCAATCAGCCAATCAGATTGAGCTCACATTCTATTGGCTGTTCCGATCAGCCAATAGAATGTGAGCTCAATCTGAATGTGAGCTCAATCAGAGGATGGATCCGCGTCGGCTGTTTCAAGATGGTCCCGCTCCGCGCCGGATGGAAGAAGATAGAAAATGCCGCCTGGATGAAGATGTCTACCGGTCCGGATGTCCTGTTCTTGCCGGATAGGATGAAGACTTCGAAGCCTCTTCTGGACCTCTTCTTGCCGGATAGGATGAAGACTTCGGAGCCTCTTCTGGACGGATCGGTGATACCCGGCGTGGCAAGATAAGGTAGGGAGATCTTCAGGGGCTTAGTGTTAGGTTTTTAAAGGGGTGTTTGGGTTAGATTAAGGGTATGTGGGTGGTGGGTTGTAATGTTGGGGGGGTATTGTATGTTTATTTAAATGCAAAAGAGCTGTTTTCTTTGGGGCATGCCCCGCAAAAGGCCCTTTTAAGGGCTGGTAAGGTAAAAGAGCTGTTAAATTTTTATTTTAGAATAGGGTAGGGCATTTTTTTTATTTTGGGGGGCTTTGTTATTTTTTTAGGGGGCTTAGAGTAGGTGTAATTAGCTTAAAATTCTTGTAATCTTTTTTTTTTTTTTTGTAATTTAGTTTAGTTGATTTAATTGTAGATAATTGTAGATAGTTTAGTTAATTAATTTATTGATAGTGTAGTGTTAGGTTTAATTGTAACTTAGGTTAGGATTTATTTTACAGGTCATTTTATAATTATTTTAACTAGGTAGCTATTAAATAGTTATTAACTATTTAATAGCTATTGTACCTAGTTAAAATAAATACAAAGCTGCCTGTAAAATAAATATAAATCCTAAAATAGCTACAATATAATTATTATTTATATTGTAGCTATATTAGGGTTTATTTTACAGGTAAGTATTTAGCTTTAAATAGGATTAATTTATTTAATAAGATTTAATTTACTTCGAATGATAAAAATTATATTTAACTTAGGGTGGTGTTAGTGTTAGGGTTAGACTTAGCTTTAGGGGTTAATACATTTATTAGAGTAGCGGCGAGGTCCGGTCGGCAGATTAGGGGTTAATACTTGAAGTTAGGTGTCGGCGATGTTAGGGAGGGCAGATTAGGGGTTAATAACATTTATTATAGGGTTTTTGAGGCGGGAGTGGGGCGGTTTAAGGGTTAATACATTTATTATAGTGGCGGCGAGGTCCGGTCGGCAGATTAGGGGTTAAGAAGTGTAGGTAAGGTAGCGGCGACGTTGGGGGGGGGCAGATTAGGGGTTAATAAATATAATATAGGGGTCGGCGGTGTTAGGGGCAGCAGATTAGGGGTTCATAGGGATAATGTAGGTTGCGGCGGTGTCCGGGCGGCAGATTAGGGGTTAATAATATAATGCAGGGGTCAGCAATAGCGGGGGCAGAAGATTAGGGGTTAATAAGTGTAAGGTTAGGTGTGTTTAGACTCGGGGTTCATGTTAGGGTGTTAGGTGCAGACTTAGGAAGTGTTTCCCCATAGGAAACAATGGGGCTGCGTTAGGAGCTGAATGCTGCTTTTTTGCAGGTGTTAGGTTTTTTTTCAGCTCAAACTGCCCCATTGTTTCCTATGGGGATATCGTGCACGAGCACACTTTTGAAGCTGGCCACATCCGTAAGCAACGCTGGTATTGAGAGTTGCAGTGGCAGTAAATTATGCTCTACGCTCCCTTTTTGGAGCCTAACGCAGCCCTTCAGAGAACTCTCAATACCGGCGTTGTTTAAAAGGTGCGGGGGAAAAAAGACACGCATAGCTAACGCACCCCTTCTAACGCCTAAATTCAGAGTTGGATATTTCCCCATTTTTATTAGATTAATTGTTCATTGACATTTATATATAAATATTTTTAAATTATATTTATCTTGATAATCAATTTCTATAGATAGATGATTTATGATGCACTATAAAGTTATGCACTTATTAAATGTTTTACATTTTATATGTATTTATTTATTCACCTTAGGAAATATTAGTTTTATATATATATATATATATATATATATATATATATATATATATATGTATTCACATTTCTTTGGTTATTTTTTCTGGTTGCCTTAAACACCACAGTTTTGCCAAATACCACTATAATAGTTCATACCACCTTAATGTTCACTTATCCAGTCTGACCAATGGGAAAGCAGGATACACCTTTAAATACGTTTCATTGCTGCAACAACTTCATCTTGAGAAAGCCCTGTATAGGGAGAAACGCGTTGATGTTAAGTTGCAGCATATAAGAACAGAATTTATCCGTGTACTCTGAGCTGTACTACCTTATACTACTACTTTATTGTAGCTGTGGTGCTTGAAAGATCTTGTTGGAAGGACTTGTGGGAAACCTGACAAGCTAAATACCACTAACCAGTGCACCTGCATTTACTTATATCCGTAAGACCGCTGACCAAGTTTGCAGCGGGGTATCCTTTGTTTTTAGACTGACATCTGTGCCGTCCACGCACTTCCCTAACAGCAAGTACCCTGCGTGCTATTAGGCACTAAAGAGCGGTTACTTTGTTGTGTGGAATTTGGCATCTATACTCTCTCTTGTCTGGAGGACCGGAATGGACCAATAGGATTGTTTCTTTGGGACAGCTCCCAAAAAAGTGACGTCACCCGGCTACATTCGTAAAGCTTTGACGGAGTTACTCGAGCCATATACTGCCCGAACTTGAGACTGATACTTGAAGCTAACAAGGTAAAATAAGTGCCTATCCGGATTTGCCGATATTGCACCTACTTAAGGTTTTTAATGACTGATTTTTAAACTTTTATGTGGTGGCAACATTTACCCCCCCTTTTTAAATGGAGACGTCCGTTTTTTAGTATGTTATAGTAGTTTCTTTACACAGTATTTTTTTTGCGTATATTGCACCAGCATCATTTTAATAAAATTGTGGCATAGCCATTTAATTTGCACTCCATTGGTAATTTTAGATTCTAGTTTGTTTTTTCCACTTTTAGCTATAGCGCTCCTGCTCTTTTTATGAGGTAATCATGCAAAGTGTTGCTTGTGAGCACATGACGACCATTTCTCATCATGATGGAGAATCACTGATTACAGCATCGCATAAGCGATTCCCCTTGCACCGCAGGCGCAATTGTTGGTGGCATAGTGGGCAGCACTCGCAGAGCTACACGAACATGTACATGTACTTATGTTATCTAATTTGCTTGGTAACTCTTGGTATACTTTGTTGAAAAGTATACTTAGGTAGGCTCAGGAGCAGTAATGCACTACTGGGTGCTACCTGCTGATTGGTGGATGCATATATGTTTCTTGTCACTGGCTCACCAGATGTGAACCACAAAAGAAAAAGAAGAGTTTTACAGTTATGAGAACTTAGAGAGTGCAAGACAGGCTTTACCAACCTAAACCTGCTACATACACACACAAATAACGGAAATAATACTCCAGCTGGATGCGCCAAACACAAAATGATACCATTCAGTATACAAAGTCCTCTCACACAATCCCTTTTACATTGAAAATATTGTCCACAAGGGATTCAATGCTGCTGTCCTCTTCAAGATATCAAAAACAATTCAAATTCTACAAAAATCAAAAAGAGAAAAAGGGCAGCCAAATGGTGCAGACTTCAACTTCAAATCTTTAGATACTGTAAATTAAATAAATCAAGTAGTCACAATTAGATAAGCACTCCTCAATGCTAATGTCGTATGCTGAACTTTTATTAGCTGTCCAGATGACTCCAATCGTTATGATTCTCCTTTATCTGACATATTTTACAGATGCAGATATAGAATATGGTAAGATTGCTCCACATGTACTGCAAACTGGCTTAGTCGACTCAATTGCAATAATACAAAGCCGACTTATGTCCCCTATTTACTCGTCTTAAAGGGCCTATAGGTGGAACATGCACAATTTGTACACAACCTTTTTTAAGGGTCTATAGGTGGTGCATGGAACCGCAAAACAACAAACATTTTGTTAACATAATGAATGTGGCTACCTGTGATTACTCTAGTAACAAATTTAGAGTGGGTCCTCAAAATAAGAAAAGCAGTGGGTAAAATGTGGCTATTGAAAGACAATTGTATCAAAAATGGTTATTAATATTTTTAAACTTACCCTGTGTAGTTTATTGCAAGATGTTTATTGTCCCTTTCATGACTAGTCCTAGCTACCAATTATGTATTGCTTTTGCTTTATCCTGCTCTGTGGTCCTGCAATGATTTAGCAGTTTACTTTTATTTATACAGTGAGTGCAGAATTATTAGGCAAATGAGTATTTTTACCACATCATCCTCTTTATGCATGTTGTCTTACTCCAAGCTGTATAGGCTCGAAAGCCTTCTACCAATTAAGCATATTAGGTGATGTGCATCTCTGTAATGAGAAGGGGTGTGGTCTAATGACATCAACACCCTATATCAGGTGTGCATAATTATTAGGCAACTTCCTTTCCTTTGGCAAAATGGGTTAAAAGAAGGACTTGACAGGCTCAGAAAAGTAAAAAATAGTGAGATATCTTGCAGAGGGATGCAGCACTCTTAAAATTGCAAAGCTTCTGAAGCGTGATCATCGAACAATCAAGCGTTTCATTCAAAATAGTCAACAGGGTTGCAAGAAGCGTGTGGAAAAACCAAGGCGCAAAATAACTGCCCATGAACTGAGAAAAGTCAAGCGTGCAGCTGCCAAGATGCCACTTGCAACCAGTTTGGCCATATTTCAGAGCTGCAACATCACTGGAGTGCCCAAAAGCACAAGGTGTGCAATACTCAGAGACATGGCCAAGGTAAGAAAGGCTGAAAGACGACCACCACTGAACAAGACACACAAGCTGAAACATCAAGACTGGGCCAAGAAATATCTCAAGACTGATTTTTCTAAGGTTTTATGGACTGATGAAATGAGAGTGAGTCTTGATGGGCCAGATAGATGGGCCTGTGGCTGGATTGGTAAAGGGCAGAGAGCTCCAGTCTGACTCAGATGCCAGCAAGGTGGAGGTGGAGTACTGGTTTGGGCTGGTATCATCAAAGATGAGCTTGTGGGGCCTTTTCAGGTTGAGGATGGAGTCAAGCTCAACTCCCAGTCCTACTGCCAGTTTCTGGAAGACACCTTCTTCAAGCAGTGGTACAGGAAGAAGTCTGCATCCTTCAAGAAAAACATGATTTTCATGCAGGACAATGCTCCATCACATGCGTCCAAGTACTCCACAGCGTGGCTGGCAAGAAAGGGTATAAAAGAAGAAAATCTAATGACATGGCCTCCTTGTTCACCTGATCTGAACCCCATTGAGAACCTGTGGTCCATCATCAAATGTGAGATTTACAAGGAGGGAAAACAGTACACCTCTCTGAACAGTGTCTGGGAGGCTGTGGTTGCTGCTGCACGCAATGTTGATGGTGAACAGATCAAAACACTGACAGAATCCATGGATGGCAGGCTTTTAAGTGTCCTTGCAAAGAAAGGTGGCTATATTGGTCACTGATTTGTTTTTGTTTTGTTTTTGAATGTCAGAAATGTATATTTGTGAATGTTGAGATGTTATATTGGTTTCACTGGTAAAAATAAATAATTGAAATGGGTATATATTTGTTTTTTGTTAAGTTGCCTAATAATTATGCACAGTAATAGTCACCTGCACACACATATATCCCCCTAAAATAGCTATAACTAAAAACAAACTAAAAACAACTTCCAAAACTATTCAGCTTTGATATTAATGAGTTTTTTGGGTTCATTGAGAACATGGTTGTTGTTCAATAATAAAATTAATCCTCAAAAATACATCTTGCCTAATAATTCTGCACTCCCTGTATGAACATTTTACTGAGGGGCAGTTAATACACAAAACAAATTTGACTAGGAAAGTTCTACTTTTTTCTAATCCAACCATACAATTAACATATTTTTGTAATAATTAAAAACACTGATTAAAACACAATCAATAATAATAGTTGCAATAATTACTTATAGACTATGGTAATTAGAACAAAAATACCTTTTATCAATCAACACCTAGATTACGAGTTTTGCGTTAGGAGGGGTGCGGTGCTAACGAGCAATTTATGCTCACCGCTCACCTACAGACAGCGCTGGTATTGCGGGTTTTTACAAACCTGCCGTTAGCTGCAGAAAAGTGAGCGGAGAGCAAAATTTTGCTCCACATCTCACCTCAATACCAGCGCTGCTTACGGTAGCAGTGAGCTGGCTAAACGTGCTCGTGCACGATTTCCCCATAGGAATCAATGGGGGAGAGCCGGCTGAAAAAAAAAATAACACCTGCAAAAAAGCAGCGTAAAGCTCCTATCGCAGCCCCATTGATTCCTATACCTAACACCCTAGCATGAACCCCGAGTCTAAACACCCCTAATCTTACACTTATTAACCCATAATCTTCCGCCCCCAACATCACCGACACCTGCATTATATTATTAACCCCTAAACTGCCGCTCCGGACACCGCCGCCACCTACATTATAGTTATGAACCCCTAATCTGCTGCCCCCAACATCGCCGAACCCTACATTTTATTTTTTAACCCCTACTCTGCCGCCCCCAATGTCGCCGCCACCTACCTACACTTATTAGCCTCTAATCTGCCGCCCCCAACGTCGCTGCCACTATATTAAAGTTCTTAACCCCTAAACCTAAGTCTAACCCTAACTCTAACCCCTCCTAACTTAAATATAATTTAAATAAATCAAAATAAAATTACTACAATTAACTAAATTATTCCTATTTAAAGCTAAATACTTACCTATAAAATAAACCCTAAGATAGCTACAATATAACTAATAGTTACATTGTAGCTAACTTAGGATTTATTTTTATTTTACAGGCAACTTTGTATTTATTTTAACTAGGTAGAATAGATATTAAATAGTTATTAACGATTTAATAGCTACCTAGTTAAAATAAAGACAAATTTACCTGTAAAATAAAACCTAACCTAAGTTACAATAACACCTAACACTACACTAAAATTAAATTAATTCCCTAAATTAACTACAATTAAATACAATTAAATAAAATTATCTAAAGTACAAAAAAAACAAACACTAAATTACAGAAAATAATAAAATAATTACAAGTTTTTTAAACTAATTACACCTAATCTAATCCCCCAAAATAATAAAAAGCCCTACCCTATACTAAATTACAAATAGCCCTTAAAAGGGCCTTTTGCGGGGCATTGCCCCAAAGTAATCAGCTCTTTTTCCTGTAAAAAAAGTACAATACCCCCCAACATTAAAACCCACCACCCACACACCCAACCCTACTCTAAAACCCACCCAATACCCCCTTAATAAAACCTAACACTAACCCCTTGAAGATCATCCTACCTTGAGAAGTCTTCACCCAAATGGGCCGAAATCCTCAACAAAGCCGGGAGAAGTGGTCCTCCAGATGGGCAGAAGTCTTCATCCAAGCCGGTAAGAAGAGGTCCTCCAGACGGTCAGAAGTCTTCATCCAGACCGCATCTTCTATCTTCATTCATCCGGCGCGGAGCGGGTCCATCTTCAAGACATCCGACGTGGAGCATCCTTCCTGGCCGACGACTACCCGAGGAATGACGGTTCCAAGATAGCATCCCTTCAATTCCGATTGGCTGATAGAATTCTAGTGGCAAGTAATATATCCCACATGTTATGGACACCTATGGACTTCTCATCCCAAAAGAAAGAAATTTATTGCTAAGTATAAATTATTTTTTTATTGTAATAAATGAATATTGCTGCCACAAAATAAACTACTCAGTATCAGTAGAGCAGCTTATTGTTAACTAAATTATCTTCTTCTAAAATTACTTCCTAGGAAGCAGACTAAAAACAAATACTTTAAAGGGATATATAATACAGTAAAAAAGGTACGTGTTTAACCTTGCAAAGGGATTAAACACATACTGAGAGTCCATTCAGGAGGAAAATGCATTTACATTTCGGAGAAGGACTTGTCTGGTGAGTCAATTAGAAATGGCATACACACATAGGTGCGATTCCCTACCAGCTCAGCAGCAGGTCTACTACTGGATACTACTAGCTATGTGCTTAACCCTTTTACACTGCAGTAGAGTATTTTATTATAACATTAATCTGTCCATTTGAACCTAAAACCCACCTTCCATTTTGGCTACAAATTGTTTTTAGATATAGGCCCCTATTTGCAGATGGGAATTGTAGAAGTATGTTTTATTTATTTAGTTTTCAGTGTAATCTCTTCTTACAAAAAATCTTTAGCCATACAATAAACTAGGAATACAAGACAGTTTATTTATTAACTAGAAATTCCCTTTATTGATTTTATTATTATTTTATTGTTTTATTTTATTTCATTTTGATAATCCAGTTATAATCTTATCTGTCGCACTGAGGTTACAAAATGTTGAGTTGGCGTCAAACATATTTCCACTCCCTTCAATTTTTTTTTTCTTTTAAATAATCAATCATACCTTTAGCATTTATATGGTATTATCTGTTCCTAATAAAACTAGACCATACTATACAATATTTTCATAATAGTATTAATATTCTGTCTTTCCTTTTTAGTAACATTCCAGTTAAAGCAGCTATGATAATATATAGCTTAGACGCAATACAGATTGATCTGTAACAACCCGTCCCTTTTTCTTTGATATATTGAGATTTTGAGCTTCAGTGTTCACAGTTTTATTATATTTTAAGTATAAGTAACAAAAATAATAACATATATACTAAATTAATTTACAATTACCTGATGTTATACTGTATATGCTCAATACATTTATCTAAGGGTTTTACAGGTTTTAAAAAATACATGGTTATGATAAAACTATAATTAAATAATTGTAAGTACACTGGTAGATTCCATGATAAAATAATATTTGTTAATGCCAGCGTGTACCCTCCAAAAATACAAAAGCTGGGAAAATCCTGGCATTTAAAAGGACTGTAAACTATGAACGTTTTATATACCTGTGCACTTTTTAACAGATAGAAAAAATAATATGAAACCATTTGACCTATAAAGGTCTAAAAATCTGATTCAGAGCAATATTTTGACTTATTACCAAGTTGATTTTTTTTTTTTTTAAATATCTTTATTAAAGGGTTCTCGAATACAAACACAATGTCCAAAAGGCAGAAATTCAAGACAAATTGTATAAAACATGCAGCAATGTTAAAGTCAAATAGAATAACATGACAGTACTAGTATTAGAAATCTAATGCTGGTTCTTTAGGTGAACATTAAAGTGCTGCACCCGAGTCCAGTTTTCAGTATATAATAAAATAAAAAATAAAAAACTAGTGTACATTAAAACCGTGAAAGTAGTTAACAAACAAAGTTAAGAGACAACATAAGATAAAGAACAAATACACTGACATATAGTCATAAGCAATGCTCGCCATCAAGGCACCTGCATACACACCCTCCTGGAGTAACCACAGACCAATGATTTGCCATTACCTTTCTATCAAGCGTAAAAGTAGCAATGTCAAATAAGGGTGATATAATTAGACTCCTAGTTTCTCTTTTGTAAAGCACTGTGTACCACATAGATTTTAAATAAAATGAATAAACTGTTCCTAAATGGATATAAGACTGTAAGATCCCTATTTATCAAGCTGAGCATGCAGCTTTGGGGCAGAGCTGAAAGTTAGGAAATAGCAATCATCAGACCACAGCTTCCTAACCAGTATGCCAGCTCTTAGCTAGCAGATTAAATGACCTCAGGTACATTCGTTCAGGAACGATTTAAAACCTAATACTCATGCGGCATTGGGCTTGTGTGAGCAGGGGAAGTCATTCCACAAGCAATGTTAAATATGGGCAGCGTATTGCTGCAATACCCTGCCCGCATTTTGCGATCCTGGCTGGACAGGTTTGCGTGAGTGAACACTGTCCTTCCGGCAGTTGATAAATGCCAGCCTAAATCTCGTGTTTTATATATAAAAGATAAGCTTCCCATGTATATAGGAATTGAATAATTATCTTTTCTGTGTCTCTATTGACATCTGCTTGCTTGATTAACATCTGTGAGAGTATGTTTCTAAGTACTTGCCCAAATTGTAGAATTCTATGATCCACCTAATAGCGTAGTGCTAATTGCCTGACAATCAACAAAACCGCATTAACAAAAATATCAGTTTTAGCAGAAAACTCCCCCTGTAGGAGGAGAACCTGTTGAGCCGTAAGAGTTGCTCTATCTCTAACCACTTTTATGAGCGAGTAGGCAATTTTATACCATTTTAATTTTGGGCAATTCCACAACATTTGAATCCAGTCAGGTGAGTAACATTTAGTACATTAGTCTGTTGCCCCTTGTACCCATTTAGACCTAAAACTAGGTGTGATAGATGCCTGATGATATATTTTTGTGTGAGACTCTCTTAGGTTTGCAAAGTAGCTTCAATAACTTTTGATTCATTAAGGAGTCTAACATCCTGCCATTTTCCCAAAACGTTTTGCAAGGAAAAGGGTTCAAAGTGCATGACTAATAATCTTTACTAATACAAGATAGAATATTTCCCTTGCTTTGCTTAGAGTACAGAGGCTATAAATGAATGAATGAATGAATGAGTAACTTATATAGCACTACACCGCAAACTAAATCTGAAGGCCAGATGGTTTTCTTCTGAGTGGATGTTCGTGGGTAGCGCATTCCATAGCCGGGGTCCTTGGACTGCGAATCTTCATTCGCCTTTTGACTTGTAGCGAGTCTTGGGTATGTGGAGGAGGTCCTGGCTGGCTGACCGGAGAGGGCGATCTGGGGTGTAGTGCTTAATTTTGTCACAGAGGTATATTGGGACTTTTCCTTGTGTACATTTGTGGGTGAGGCAGAGGGTCTTGAATGTAATATGATCATTCACGGGTAGCCAATGGAGGGTCCTTAGGGACGGTGTTATCGAGTCCCAGGGTTTTTACCTAGTTATCAGTCTGGTGGCTGTGTTCTGGACTACTTGCAGCCGTGAGATTTGGTATTTGGGGAGTCCTAAGTAGAGCAAGTCGAGAATTGATGATTGTTCCAACTACAACTGACGTGTCTCCTTCAGGGATGAAGGGGATTAGTCGACGTAGCAGGTGAAGAAGGTGGTGAGATCCACTGACTACAGATCCTATTTGAGTGTCCATTGGCATATCTGAGTCAATGATGACTCCAAGACTTTTGGCTTTGGCGCTGGGGGTGATGGTTTGTCCGAGGATAGTAGGTGGGTTGGACGTTGTGCTGGGGTATTTGTTTGGGTTTGTGTGGAGGAAGAGAAGTTCTGTTTTTGATCCTTTGAGTTTGAGGGGGCTATCAGTCATCCACTCATCTATCAATATTTTTAACCTTCCTGTTAAGCAAACCATCAGCTAACAACTTGAAGATGTAATGCATACCCTGGAAATAAGCAAATTTGTGTAAATTAGGTAAATTATACTGGTTCGTATATCCTGAAAGTGAAGAACCTAGAGAATAACAGGGTTTATAAGCTGTGCTACAGTTTTAAATGCCTGGGCGTGCCATATCCTGAAGGCTTCTGTTGTGAAGTCAGGCAGAAAACAGGGATTCACCTTAATTGAAAGATATTTGCTGTCCCCACGTTGTGCACCCCACTATTTGCATAACCCGGATCAGGCCCTCAGTGGATCCCTGTAAAGAATATTTTATTTCACCTATTTAGGTGGGTATTTAGGTAGAGAAGCAAATTGTGCATCGGGTAAGTATTTTAAGTAAACTGGATGTAATAAGTGTTGATCAAGGACAGGTACACTGAATCTATTGTTACCGATCAACCAGTCCACAACCAATATGATTAATGTTAACTAAGTATACCATAAGATATTAGGAAGATGCAGAATTTAAAATTATTTAACAAAAATGGGTGATCACTGGCTGAACATACTGTAACTTGCTTTTTTTTTTTTTCAGAATTACAAAATATTATGGGAGATAAGAAGCAATTTCCATTACAGAAAAAAAGGATTTTTGAATGAGTTTTATGTAGAATGAAGCGGGAAAATGTAACCTTAGTATAATGTAAACCAGCTATATATTGCAAAATGATTGCTTCGAGCAGTGCTCATTTCCAGCTTGCCCTAACTGGTTGCAATCAAGGATGATAAGATGAACATACTTACTAGGGTTTTCAAAATGTGCAAAGTTGTTCAAACTACTAATAAAGTGACAGCTTTAAAAAAAATTAAACATGTAACTTATATGCAGATCTTTTGTAGATCATTACTTATTTGCTGACATATGCAATGGGCTCAATTTATCAAGCTGCAGATAGAGTTTTGGAACACCTTTTGGTGCAGCTCTGAGCTGGCGGATTAAAATCACCCCAGACTAATCCAATCAAGGTGATTGACAGCCTCTGCTCACATTGGCTGTGCATGAACAGGGGCAGCATTGCACTATTACAAGTTTGCAGAAGAGGAACCTTGTCCATCCCTATGGCAGGGGGGTAACTACAGGGGTTTGAAGGGTTCACCACTGCTACAGAGCCCATCCTTTTAGGGGGCATCCAGCCACTGCTCCCCAGTGGCTCAGGTATTTTGCTGCCTCCTCATGGTCAATCTCCGTGCCTTAGCCATGCTTGCCAATCAATCATATTTATTACCTACACTCTTGTACGCTAAAAACGCACATATAATTACAAAAAAAATAAATTGAATGTATTTAAAAGTTAAAACAACTTAGTCTACTAATAACACTATGTTACCCTCTATAATATGCACTTGTGAGTCTACATCGGTATGCAAACCGCAGGGATCATCTACCACACAGGATTCAGGCTGGCTAAGTCAGAATAGGAAAGCCTCACTACTCCTGTAGCAGTCACTTGAAGCTGCTAGCTCATTGGCATACTATGGCACCTTTTAATCAAATTTTAGACTCTTCTCAGTCATGCAAATCAAATTGTTGTTAAAAATGGCACAATACAAACTGTGAAATAAATGTCATTCCAGGAATTAAATTTACAACAAGATCCCATTGCCGCAGAATGTATAATGTGAAATTAATTATTGATGAATGTAAGTATTCTACAATCAAATAAGAAAATGCAGCTCCTGATTAAAGGGACAGGGAACCCCAAAATTTTATTTCATCATTTGGATAGAACATACTATTTTAAACAACTTTCCAATTTACTTCTATTATCAAATTAGCTTTATCCTCTTGTTATCCTTTGCAGAAGGAGCAGCATTGCACTACTAGCGGCTAGCTGAACACACCTAGTTAGCCAATCACAAGAGACAAATGTGTGCAGGCACCAATCAGCAGCTAGCTCCCACTAGTGTAAGATATGTGTGTATTCTTTTTTAACAAGGGATACCAAGAGTACCAAGCACATCTGGAAATAAATGAAGTGAATTTAAAAGTGTCTTAAAATTACACGCTCTATCGGAATCATGCAAGTTTAATTTTGACTTTCCTATCCCTTTAACAAGCAGAATAACCTCTGTCTCCTAACATATCCCTGAGGACAGGAGCTAAAAGAATTCCACATGAACGCCTAATTGTCTCTTAAATCTTCTGGCAAGGACACTGCCCTGTTCTTGTCCATTGTCTCCCGGGTGCAAAGAAATAACTGTTTTCTTTTGTTTGTTTGTTTTTTAGTTATAGACAGTACAGTAAAATTTAAAATAAGTACATAGGAGTCATGCATACTTGTTTCAGGATTCCTGTAGGTAAACTGCCTATCCATAGCTATATATTTAAGGGTTACACACACACAAAAGACAGTGAAGTACTCATAATGGGAAATCAAAATGAATCTTTCATCATTTAAACAGAGCATGATACTTTTGGTGAAACAGCTCCTCACATCATCAAGAGCACTACATATAAGCATTGTTGCTACAAACATTGCTACAAAAACTGCTGCCATATTGTGTTTAAAACATTTGCACACTCCTGAGGTAGTAAGTTTCAATAATGGATACCAAGAGAGAAAGATACATTCATTGTTGGCTCTAATTCTAGGCCATATTGGGCCTCACTCATGATGGGACCTCGCAGATAGACATAGAAAAAATGTACTTTGTTTGTTCTTTTTTCTGCTCCTGGGATTATTTTTTGGTAGTACAGTGGCACTGCCCATCAACTTTCTCCTGGCACAGCTGGATATTCTAACCCTCAAATCAAAGGAGGGATCCAATGGCACTACTACAAGCCTGAGGAAACGGGGAGCACCCCGAGAAATGCGTCGCTGTTATTCTCTGTATTTATGAGGAGTTTCTATTTACACACCCAGCTATATATTTTGTTTTATCTTTGGTATTTCTATTCCTGGTAATAAAAAACTGATTTTAACCTTTTTAATAGTCTGGTGGTTAGTGTAATAGACTTCCTATCAGTAACCTAAGGGCACACCAGCCCTCCTTCTCATATTCATCCCCCAGTTCAAGTCACAGTGAGCCGGTGCCATTGAGATCAAAGTTCCAGTGATTCAGTGCAATTGGACTCCAGTGCTATCAGGAAGTGGTGAGGACTTCACTGTACCAGCCAGCTGGTTTGCTGCAGAATACCAGCCTGCCTCTACCAGCACAACAGAGTGCCATCTCTTTTGTGAGTACCCTGTGTTTGTCCATATTTGGATTTTTGGGTTCTTATTGATCTACACATGTGGCGCCTTTGTTTTTGTCTTTGTCTTACTAATATATATGGTTAGCTTATAGCTTTATAACAACCGAGGGTAAAAAGGTGCTGTGTATTGAGTATATAGATACAGCAAAAGAATGGAATAGAGAAACCATTCAAATAATACACTTAAAGGGACACTAAACCCACATTTTTTCTTTTGTGATTCAGACAGAGCATGCAATTTTAAGCAACTTTCTAATTTACTCCTATTATCAAATTGTCTTCATTCTCTTGGTATCTTTATTTGAAATGCAAGAATGTAAGTTTAGATGCCGGCCCATTTTTGGTGAATAACCTGGGTTATTCTTGCTGATTGGTGGATAAATTCATCCACCAATAAAAAAGTGCTGTCCAGAGTTCTGAACCAAAAAAGAAGCTTAGATACCTTCTTTTTCAAATAAAGATAGCAAGTGAACGAAGAAAAATTGATAATAGGAGTAAATTAGAAAGTTGCTTAAAATTGCATGCTCTATCTGAATCATGAAAGAAAAAAAATTGGGTTCAGTGTCCCTTTAAAGCACTCACAGCAGACAAGAGTGAGCAACATGGTTAATGAAAACATAACTTTTATTAAAACACAAAACTTAAAATAATGGGATGAGCAATTAAAATCTTAAACTAGTGAGGACTGACAAAGGTGGCTTAAATAGCTAATACCTGATAAGAGGAAAATATCAGATCAAGCCACGGAGGTCTGTGAGGCTGTTTCAGTGTGATTGATGTGACAATAATCAAATACAGTTTACAATAAGATAAAATCAGCTGAATTAGCTGAGACTGTATTGTAATAGTTAGCAGCATACAGATAATATGTTATAGTGTCATATGATATTTGAGACCAAACTAGTAATCTCTGTAATATACAAGATTCTCAGTCGCTAGAGATATCAGTCGCCTAGATGGATTAATTCCAATATCGCTAAATATCGCTAAGAGTGGTCTTGTTTAAAGAGCAGTATCTGTATGGTCTTTGCGTTAATATGATTTTATTACATTTGTATTCACTTTATATTCATATCGAGAACAAGAATACATAAATACACAATTATCTGAAATTTATTCAAATTGTTTTCAACACACTGTTGTATTCTTATCACTATAACACTATTGGTTCAAATCTGAGGACCATCATGTATCACTGTATTTTTTCACACATAATTTATTTTATATCCACCATTTGTCCATTCATTCCAGAAAATCAGGAGATTTTTCTTTATGACATCTAATGAGGTTGAAGTTGACATCCTATCCTTCTATACTCAGATACAGATTTTATATTATCTGATACTCCCCCTTTAATATAACAGCTTAATTTGTCCATTGCACATTAGTAGTGAGAAGTATTAACCAGCTGGTAACGAACTAAGGGAATTTTCTCAACACTTGACAGATGTGACATCACGGGTGATGTCACTAAGGGGCGTGATCTTCTCTGCAAAAAGCCATTTAAAGCCGTCTAGAGCCTGGTTTCTCAACAGCCGGGCCGTGGCCCAGTACCCGTCCGTGATAGCCCTGCTGGTGGGCCCTGACCTGTCATGTCCCCACTGCACACTCTTACCCCGCTGCACACCAGGGGCAGACTGAGACCAATCAAGGCCCCAGGAAAACTGTCTCACACTGACCCAAATGTATGCAAATGAACATGGTAGCCTCCCTGCCCCAACCCCAACAGGCACATCAACCTCCAGAGCCAGGACCCCCAACAATAAGGGCCAGAGAAAAAGCCCCCAACCTCCAGGGCCAGACCTCACACTCCATGGCCCTCACAGCGACAGACCCCCAGCAGGACCCTCCACACTCAAGGGCCCCCACTAAACCCACTTAACTGCTTAGTTACTGATATGGCAACTTAAAACTCCAGCTTAAGAAATGCACCAGGAGCCGTGGAGATGCCATTTGTGGGGCCCCCTACTTGTTAGTCCCTTGGCCCAGGTTCTATTTGCCTGGCTAATCAGCCCGCCCCTGCTGCATACTATATATATATATATATATATATATATATATATATAACTACCGGGCCCTGGACATGTCCAGCTAAAATTTACCGGGCCTTGAGGTCACTTTGATTGAGAACCACTGGTCTAGAGCACTACACGCGCTCACCTTTTGAGAAAGCCGTTGTATGGCGAAACATGTTAGGGTACTGGTGAGGAGTCTGGGAGCTCCTGTGATTGTTAGGGTTACTAGTGAGGCACTTTAATGTAATTTTAGGATTGAAAGTATACAGAGTAGATGTAATTCTATACCTGACGCAGGGTTTAGGATGGAGCATTATTGGTGATGAGCATAATATTGCGAGCTCTATTAGGAGTTTGTTACTACTGTATTATACTCAAGCTCTCATGGCTCTGTCCTTATTTCACTGCTGACAATTACCCAATACGTATATTCTCACGGAGGGATAATGTGTAGCAGTGGACTGTCAACTTTCTATATATAATGTATCATTGGAGATGCACTTATTAGGCTACACACTTGTAATTCGTGATTTAAAGGTACTAGCAACCTTCCTTTGAAGATGGGAGTAACTATGACGTGTAGTTGAACACTACCCTGTTTGCGGTACAAAACTTTATGTACCTTTTATTACCAATTGTATACATCTGGGTAGCTAAAACCATATATTTCAACAAATGGTTATCTGTGTATTTACTCACAATATTTATATATGGTACTCTTCTGAAAATAATTGAACCACATATTGAAACTGCCATGAATATGTGTATATACCTGCATGATTACTGCTTAAGGCGGTCTCTTTAAATTCACAAATGGTTGCTGACTTTTTCATTAAGAACCACTAGTCCTTCATACAAAGAGGGAGTGTGTATCAGCGGTGCATATCTATTGCTACAACTATACTGAATCAGTGGTTATATGTTATAATCAACAGACTATAAAGATACTGATCTTCAGCGGTGATATGTCGTAACTATTAGACCATACAGATACTGCTCTTTAAACAAGACCACTCATCAATATTTAGCGATATATGTATCAGAGTATAAAGATTAGAATTAATCCATCTAGGCGACTGATATCTCTAGCGACTGAGAATCTTGGATATTACAGAGATTACTAGTTTGGTCTCAAATATCATATCACACTATAACATATTATCTGTATGCTGCTAACTATTACAATGCAGTCTCAGCTAATTCAGCTGATTTATCTTATTGTAAACTGTATTTGATTATTGTCACATCAATCACACTGAAACAGCCTCACAGACCTCCGTGGTTTGAGCTGATATTTTCCTCTTATCAGGTATTAGCTATTTAAGCCACCTTTGTCAGTCCTCACTAGTTTAAGATAAATACATTTTTATTTTGTAGTGCATTATCTCTCTGCCCCATTATACCCATACATTAACCATGTTACTCACTCTTGTCTGCTGTGAGTGCTTTAAGTGTATTCTTTGAATGGTTTCTCTTTTCCATTCTTTTGCTGTATTCTAACCCTCAAAGCCTCTTACACAAGTGCAGGTTTTATGGTTGTCAACTACAGACTCCTCTCTTCCCTCCACCTTCTGCCTGCAGCTGTGCAGTCCTGTCGGCTACAGCATATTCAGGAGGCAGAGGGGACACAGGCAACAATAAACATGTTAATAGGGAAAAGGGTACTGCATTTTAAGAATTTTAACCAATGAATGAAACAAGAGGTGACAAGCTGCTATTAACATTTGTTATTCTCTCTCTCTCTCATCTGTCCCTTCTCTCACATTCTCCTCTCTCATCCACTTTTTTTCTACTCTTTTTCCTCTCAGTCCCCTCTTTTATCTATTTTGCTCTTCTCTCTCCTCTATTGCCCCCTCCGTTGTTTCTCTCTCCCTCTGCTCTTTCTCTTATCGTTCTCACTAACTTTACTTTCTTCCCTCTCCTTTCTCTTAGTACTTCCCCTCTGTTCACTTTCTTTCTCTTTTAAATCTCCCCATCATTTCGCTTCAATTTCCCACTCCCCTTTCTCCCACTCTTCCTCCTCTCTCACTACTCCTTTCTCTTCTCTCTTTCTACATTTTTTCTTGAGACTCTATTTCTCTTTCCTCTCTCTTTCTCCCCCACTCTTGTTCTTCCTTTTATTTTTCTTCCCACTCTCTGCATTCTCTCCTCTAGACCCTAGTCTGTCTTTTTTTGTTGTCCTATCTCTCATTTTTCTTTTCCCTGCTTTCTGTCCACTCTGTCTTCTCTCTCTCTCCCTTCTACAACATTTCTCTTTAGGCTCTGTCCCTTTTTTGAATCTCCACATTCTTTTTTTTTGTCTCTTCTCTCTCACCCTTCTACCTCTCTTTTCAATTATTCTATCTGTCTGTTTCTCCCTCCACTCTTTCTCTCTCTCTCTTTCTCTCTCTCTCTCAACATGCTCTCTTTTCTGTATCTTTTTCCTTCTCCTTTTTTCTTTCTCTTTTCCTTGCATTATTATTGAAAGATCTGGTATAATGGAAGACCAAAACATAAATTATCTAAAAAAAAAAGAAAAGAAAAAAAAACGTATTGTACACAACCATATGTACAGTGCAGTACAGTAAAAAAATAAACATAAGAGAATCCTCATATTTGAAATTTGCCTAAGGCAAATTTGCAAGTTTGCGGGCGCGCGATAAATTAGTGCTCCACTTGTAATCTAGCACTTAATATTTAAACAATAAATATAATTGCAACAAATAAACATACCATTCTCAATCTAATCTTTGCTTTGAATACATCATTATATCTTCTATTTATTAACTTATGTATGTGCCTTTAAAGACTAAAAGCAGATAACCCACTAATCACTGACACACAACAAACTTATGTAAAAAAACCCGAAAGAAATCTTTGTACAAAAAAATGTCTTTTGCGTTCCTTTAAGAACGTATTGCTAATGAGGGAGCATTGAATCATAAAACAACTAGTATGTTTTAAATGTAAAAGCCTCTGCATTTGAAGAAACCACATACAATAATAAGAAAAACAATTACAAGGCACAGACTGGCACCACAGGTCACACCAGTTGAACAGCACTGATCAAGCACAATGAACTGAAATTTAACTTCTTCTCTTCTACTGAGATATTCTACCAAGGTTTTACCCATTCAGCATTATTATTTTTCTTCTATGTCCAACTTCCTGAAATTAGTTTATATCCTGATATTTGTAATTTAGACGGATGATTCATAATTATATATCCTTTAGGAAGTAATTAATATTTCCCTCAATGCTTTTATAAAACGCTTCACTAGAATATATGTCATTTAATTCTTACCTTAAAATTTATGGTTTTGTTGAGGATAAATCTTCATTAAAAGGACAAAAAGGTAAAAATTGAAAAGTGCATGAGTGCATTTACATTTTTAACAGGATTATTTCTTTAATATATTTCTATTAGCAAAAATGCTACCTGTAAAAGCCATGTCTCAGTAGCATATGCACATATCCTGTGCTTGTCAAACACCAGAGCCCAGATTACAAGTGGGGTGATATTGATAGCACAGGGTGCGCTCTCAATATTGCTTGACCGTGCTAATATTTACTCACAAATTAATATTACAAGTCCATGGTAAAACTGAATTACCAGAGAATGTTTAGCGCAGTTGACATAACTTTAGCGTGCCTTAAACTTTCAAAGGATATCGCGACTGTGCTAAACATTGCTGTTAGGGCTAGAAAAAAGTTTCACACAACACATTATATATTGAAATAAATGTATAAAATGAGTTTAAAAGGGATATGATATATGTCAAGATGTTGGACTATATACAGTATGTATATATTTGTATACGTAGAATACAATGTATTTTTTTTACCTATAGCTATATATATTCATATAAATTAAAGAGAAGGTTCATTTTGATGAATTAGTGCCCAGTTTTGATAAATCTATTAAAAACAAGGGCACAGTGAAATGTCAATTTTGATGAATTAAAGTGCACTTGTTTTTAATTTGTGTATTAAAAACCGTACACTAATTCATCAAAATGGACTTTCACTTTAAATATATATATATATATATATATATATATATATATATATATATATATATATATACAAAATAAACAGATAGAGTCCAGCACTTATTGAATTGCTTTAACCTGGCTGTGTGCTCGTTACAATGGGCTATCAGCAAAAACCCAAACAGGTACAGTCCATATGTAGAAAGTAACAGCACCACTGCATCAATTTTCTTAAAGGTGAATTATTTCTTTATTGGAGATATCACAACAATAAAACAGCGACGTTTCGGACCTACATGGTCCTTAATCATGCATAGTTAAAACACAGTAAAACACACATTTAAAAAGGGTGGTATGACCAATCAGATTTCAGCTCACATTTTTAATTGAATTAACCCATGCCTATCCAGGCCAGATAATATACATATTACTTTTTCTATTAGTGGCCTCTAGTGGTACCATATTGAATAACACCCTATCAAAATTTATAAAAACAAATACAGATCATAGTCCCTATTCAGACCATAAGGGTACAATGTATTCAATTTCTTGATCCACCAAACTTCTTTTTGTTTTAGTTTAAGTTCTCTGTTACCCCCTCTTCTGTGTGTGGGGATATGGTCGATTACTTGGAAGCGCAGCTGACTAACAGTGTGTCCCATTTGGGTGAAATGTGCAGATACTGGCAGAGACATATCTTTAGATTTAATTGATGCCTTATGCTGACTAAACCTATCCCTGGCGGCTTGGGTGGTCTCTCCGATATAACAGAGGCCACATGGACATTTGAGTAGATAGATTACATAATTGGTTTGACAAGTGTATAGACCATTGATGGTGTACTGTTTACGTTTGTCATTTTGGGCCAAATATTTACCTCTAATAACTGAATTACATTGTGCACAGTGCAGACAAGGATAACATCCTTTATTGGGAGTAGTCAAATAGTTAATTTCAGATTGTTTAGTTGTCCCCACATCTGCTCTGACTAGATTATCCCTTAGATTTCTCACCCGTCTATAGGATGGCATTGGTGGTAATTTGAAAGACTCAACCTCAGGATTAAATTTAGTTAATAGATGCCAGTGTTTTCTTACTGCTTTAAAAATATGTTGGCTTCGCTGACTATATTCCATAGTGAGCACCAATCTATTTACATCATTTTTGGTTTTAGGTTTGGCTTTACTTTTATCAAGATCCATGATACTTTTATTTATAATCTCCTGAGGATAACCTCTTTCAATAAACTTCTTACCCATAGATTGTAGCCTAGAGGGCAATCTGTCCTGATCACTCACTATCCTTTTAGTGCGTAGTAACTGGCTTCTTGGGATAGAATTGAACACTGTCTCCGGATGAAAACTTTCATACCTCAAAAGAGTATTTCTGTCTGTAGGTTTAGTAAAGAGATCAGTGTTCAATTTATCATCTTGTATATAAACAGTGGTGTCCAAAAAATTAATCTCATGAGATGAATATGTAAGTGTAAACTTGATGTTTGTCATTGAGGCATTAATTTCATCCACAAACTGTGTCAGAGACTCCAATGAGCCCCCCCATATGCCAAAAATATCGTCTATATACCTTAGCCATAGCTTACAACAAGAATTGAATGACTTATTAATGTAAACAAATTTATTTTCAAAGCCACTCATGAACAAATTGGCATATGAGGGGGCTACATTGGAGCCCATGGCCGTACCCCTCTTCTGCATATAATAGGTGTCCTGAAACAAAAAATAGTTACAGTATAAAACCAGTCTTAACAGATCATCAATAAGATCTATCTGTGTTAGGTCATACAATTTACAATTATTCAAAAAACTTCTCACAGTATCAAGGCCTGCCTCATGGGGGATAGAGGTATATAAATTAACCACATCTAGAGAGAAGATAAACCAACTTTCTTCCATTTTTACTTTTTCTAGTTTTATCAAGAAATCATTGGTGTCTTTTAAAAAAGACTTCTGTTCTTTAACCATTGGAAAAAGAATTCTATCCAGAAAAATTGACACATTTGAAAAAATGGACTCTGTGCATGCCACAATGGGCCGCCCTGGTGGGGATGACATATTTTTGTGAACCTTGGGCAAAGTATAAAAAACTGGTGTTATAGGATGTTTCTTATATAAAAAATCAAATACCTGTTTAGTTATAGTATTACATTGAACTGCCCTATCCAGAATTGTTTTTAATTCTTTTTGTATTTCAACAAGAGGATTGTGGTCTAGTACTTCATATACCCCTCCATCAGAGAGTTGGTGTAAAATTTCTTGAATATAGTACTTAGTGTCTAATATTACAACAGCTCCGCCCTTATCGGCATTTTTTATTGTAATATCTTTATTGTTTTTTAGGGACAACATAGCTTCATATTCATCTTTTGTAAGATTATAATTTTTCATCTCTGGATTTAAGTTAAATTTTTTCATTAAGTTATTGATATCCTGTTGTACAAACCTAATAAAAGTTTCCACACCAGAATTACTGGTAGGAGGTATGGATGAAGACTTTTTACGTAAATTAAGGCATTTCAGATCAAGGGGATTTGTTTGCATAACACCTTCATTTATTTGGATTTCAGTATACACATTATTTGTATTTATATTATTGCTACCATACATAGCCTTCAACCTGAGCATTCTGAAAAATTTATACAAATCTTTATCAACTTCAAATTCGTCACAGTCCTTAGTAGGGCAGAAGGAAAGTCCTTTCATTAGCAAGCTATGTTCCGTCTCGGTTAGCTCGTATGCCGAGATATTAATTACTAGACTCTCCTTGTCCTGTATGGGGGAAATGTGGTCAGGCTGTGCATTTACCTTCATTTCCGCATACCCCGTCGGAACCTCCCTCCTTGTTGACGTCTCGGCATCTGCCGGTTTCGGTTCCAGGAGCTCCGCGTGTACATCCGTTGTTCTTTGGGATCGGCGGTGCTTCCGCCCTCCCCTCCGGTGTCTCCTTCTGAGCCGGAATCTAAAAAACTTTCCCCAGAGGATGACCCTTCGGCTAGTCTGTCCTGCTCTGTTGACGCTCTCGGCATTCTCCTCCAATGAGGTGTATCGCGTATCTCGCGTTGTCTTGACGTGTGGTCACGTGACCAGTTGTACACCCGGTGATTGGTGTAATCAAGCTCATCACGTACAAACTTAGATCTTTTCCTCTCCTCAAGATCTGAACGATATTGAGCCAACAATGTATCAATTTCTTCTTTAGTGGTTTTCAACATTTCCAAAGTATACTTTGTTTCCATTCCCCGCTCGGCTTCCAGCACCAATCCTTTTTGTTTGTCAATCTCTAACTGCAGACATTCTACAGTGAGCACAATTAAATCAAAAGAGCACTTGTTAAGTATACTCTCAAATCTTGTTCTGTACAGTTCATGGTTAGCCAGTATGGTGGGTCTCAATTTTATCCTTAGGCCTCTAGGAATTCTTTTAATGCGGTAATATTCTGCTAGCGTGACTGAGTGCAGCTCTAGAGAAATCAGTCTCCTCTTTGTTTTTTCATATTCCTTTTTTGAATCCACTTCAGCAGAATTTCTTAGAAAGCTCCTTGATCCCAAGGCCAATGAAGTGATGCGTGCTGCATCAAGGTCAGAATAGGAAAAAGTAGCAGGTTGGATATCCTCCATAGTACCTTCACTCACTGGTAGTGCACGTAACTCTGCTGATTCCATGTGTGCAAAATAAACAGATAGAGTCCAGCACTTATTGAATTGCTTTAACCTGGCTGTGTGCTCGTTACAATGGGCTATCAGCAAAAACCCAAACAGGTACAGTCCATATGTAGAAAGTAACAGCACCACTGCATCAATTTTCTTAAAGGTGAATTATTTCTTTATTGGAGATATCACAACAATAAAACAGCGACGTTTCGGACCTACATGGTCCTTAATCATGCATAGTTAAAACACAGTAAAACACACATTTAAAAAGGGTGGTATGACCAATCAGATTTCAGCTCACATTTTTAATTGAATTAACCCATGCCTATCCAGGCCAGATAATATACATATTACTTTTTCTATTAGTGGCCTCTAGTGGTACCATATTGAATAACACCCTATCAAAATTTATAAAAACAAATACAGATCATAGTCCCTATTCAGACCATAAGGGTACAATGTATTCAATTTCTTGATCCACCAAACTTCTTTTTGTTTTAGTTTAAGTTCTCTGTTACCCCCTCTTCTGTGTGTGGGGATATGGTCGATTACTTGGAAGCGCAGCTGACTAACAGTGTGTCCCATTTGGGTGAAATGTGCAGATACTGGCAGAGACATATCTTTAGATTTAATTGATGCCTTATGCTGACTAAACCTATCCCTGGCGGCTTGGGTGGTCTCTCCGATATAACAGAGGCCACATGGACATTTGAGTAGATAGATTACATAATTGGTTTGACAAGTGTATAGACCATTGACTGTTAGTCAGCTGCGCTTCCAAGTAATCGACCATATCCCCACACACAGAAGAGGGGGTAACAGAGAACTTAAACTAAAACAAAAAGAAGTTTGGTGGATCAAGAAATTGAATACATTGTACCCTTATGGTCTGAATAGGGACTATGATCTGTATTTGTTTTTATAAATTTTGATAGGGTGTTATTCAATATGGTACCACTAGAGGCCACTAATAGAAAAAGTAATATGTATATTATCTGGCCTGGATAGGCATGGGTTAATTCAATTAAAAATGTGAGCTGAAATCTGATTGGTCATACCACCCTTTTTAAATGTGTGTTTTACTGTGTTTTAACTATGCATGATTAAGGACCATGTAGGTCCGAAACGTCGCTGTTTTATTGTTGTGATATCTCCAATAAAGAAATAATTCACCTTTAAGAAAATTGATGCAGTGGTGCTGTTACTTTCTACATATGGACTATATATATATATATATATATATATATATACAGGTAGCCCTCAGTTTACGCCAGGGTTAGGTTCCAGAAGGAATGGTTGTAAATCGAAACTGTTGTAAATTGAAACCCAGTTAATAATGTAAGTCAATGGGAAGTGAGGGAATTAGGTTCAGGCCCCTCTCAAAATTGTCATAAGTAACATCTAATACATTATTTTTAAAGCTTTGGAATGAAGACTTTAGATGCTAAACAGCATTATAAACCTAATAAAATAATCACACAACACAGAATATAAAATTAAACTAAGTTAAATGAACAAAAATATTTGATAAACAGCATTATAAATCTAATAAAATAACCACACAACACAGACTTTACTTGCATTTTTCTGCAAACAGTTCTTTCTATGCATGACAATCTGGACTGATTTATAGACAGGAAGATCTTGTTCCTTTGCAAGCTGCTCGATAGCTCAGGTCTGGTTAAACTGATTAATTTCATCTTGCTTGGCTTGCATATCTTTGCTGCAACACAAGCGGACAGCTCCACCTACTGGCTATTTTAATCAATGCACTGCTTCTCAATGCTTTTCAACAGCAGTCACATGACTGAAAAAAAAGGTTGTTATTCTGAAACGGCTCAAATTGAACCGTTGTAAACCGAGGGCCACCTGTATATATATATATTATTTAAAAAAATGTTTTTTATATATTTAAATATATTTAAAAATATAAAGACATTTTTTTTCTACGTGGAGAAATAGGCATTTGAAGCATTCTAAAAACACCCTTGACTTTAGTGCAGTTATCCTATTGTACCTTTTCCAGCTAAAGATATCATAGAAATGGCTTTTTTAAGCGCCCCATAGAAGTCTATGGGGAAAGCAAGTTAGCGTGAGTATCTGACCTTCTTATGTTTGCGCACCATGGCCTTTGGGTCGAGTGACAACATAGGAGTGCTATAAATTTACCTTGAGCAGTGTTAGCACATAATATTGTTATAACAATTTTGATACAATTGTAATCTAGATATTGTGCAGCACAATGTCTACTCAGAGAGTCGGCAGTGCTTTGTAGGACAATGCATTCACCTTTCCTGGTAAGCATCAGAAGTTAATCACTGAAATGCAAAATATATTAAAGTACAAAGCATTTAAAACTGTACATTTTGTATGTCCATTTTCTATTTCTTTCAGACCAGGGAAACACCTCGAACTCTCCGTAGTATTGTAAATCATATCTCCTTTGCTGTGGCCAGTTTAAGACAAACTTTATATGAAAGACCTACTGCATATCAACCAATCAATTTGAAGCATGTAGGTATGGATTTCATATTTGAATTACAGGAAAAGCAAATAACAATAATAAAAATAATACTAATAATAATAATAATTGTGGCAAACCTAGCCACTTCTGGACTATAACATAAGAAAGGTTGTCTATAGGCTGTATATTGTGCTATGTAGATGTGACAGACCCTTCTGTCAGCACTGAAAGAGTTAACTGTGTTCAGCTTTAGCCTCAGCTATTGTGCACTGTCATTAATGTTATTGATACACAGTCCATTGTTTAATCAACCTCAGAGAGCAGACCCTAGATGATAAGGAAAGCCAAGTGTGTGTCTGTGTTTAAATTGTTATCAGCTTGAGCAAGGTATTCTATTGTATCATGTAAAAGGGCGTGTTCCCTCCATCTAATGTACAACATTCTTTCAACCCCCCTTCTGGGGGGGTCAGACCTGCATAAATACTGGGCATATGAGCCTTAATAAAATTCATTCTGTTTAAACCTGAAAACTGGCTGGGTTGTGAACTGCTGATTCCCTATGCAGGACATTGTTCCCTGGTGTTAACCCTTGGTATCCGGTTGGTACCGTTACAATTGGTGGCAAGCGACGGAATGAACCTTATCGCCCAGAAGAGCAACTACACAAGCCAGTAACCTCAGGAAGAGGGGGATTACTACAATACTGACTAAGATGGAAGGAGTACCAGGGACCGAAGTGAATGGAGATGGATTATTCTAAGCTAAAGAGACAAACGTAAAAGGAACTGCTAGAAGCCAGGGGAAAGATAGGCAGCAGCAAACCCAAGGCTATATTAATTGCTGAGCTGATGGAGGGAGACAGAGCTCGCAGCGCTACGCCTCCAGCAGCCATGGAGGAGACCCTATACCAGAGGGAAATGAGGACCAGGCTGGAATTTTTACCCCAACCTGTACCACGGGATATGCTATCCGTGGTAATGGCAGATGTGCAGGAGTACGTGATGGCACACAGTCCGCGGAATGCATCCTCCCGAGCAGAATCCATTTTGGACGCACTCAGCAACCCAGTAAGACCCAAAATCCCATACCATGCATTTAAAATGTTTTGTGAGGAGAAGGATGAGATTGATGGGTATTTACAGGATTTTGAGAGACTGTGCGAGTTACATGATTTGGAGCAGTCCGTATGGGTGCCGGTGCTAGCAGGCAAGCTAGCCGGTAGGGCAGCGGAAGCGTATCACGCTGTACCCAGGGAGGACAGCAAGGATTACGCTAAAGTGAAGAGAACGATCTTGGAAAGATATGCCATTACCTCAGAGGCATACCGGCGCAAGTTTAGAGGCCTGCGCAAGCCAGAAAGAGATTCCCATGCAGAGTGGGCCCACAAGCTGGATCAAGCATCTCAGGGGTGGATACAGGCCAGCCAAGCAACCACCATGGAAGAATTGCGACAACTGATGCTGTTGGAGCAATTCTTTAACGGCTTGTCCCCAGAAGCCCAAGAATGGGTGAGAGATCGAAAACCCCTCACCTTAACCGAAGCAGCCAGATTAGCAGACCAGCATTTTGATGCCAGGAGGCACCATGGACTACAGCCTAACAACGGACGGGCTAATATACAATGCCACACCTGCAAGCAGTGGGGACATATGGCACGTGAGTGCACCCAAAATCGGAGCAGACAAGCTTGGAACCAGGTCAGACAGAACCTGGCCCCAAGGGCGGCTGCTCACCATTACCAAACGGAGCCAGCCGCTCATGAGGTGTTGAGCACCCAAGCCGAGGAACCCCTGGGAATTCTGCATGAGGTGATGTCGGTCCAGGGACTTCGGGATTCGGGAGCTACTTTAACCCTGATAGCTCCCCATTTGGTGCCGGATACAGCACCCACTGGCGGATCCGTGGCAGTACGAGGGGCAGGGGGAGCAGTATACCGATTGCCCACTGCTAGAGTGGAGTACAGACCCCCAGTCACCCCAGCAGCTGCCAGTTACCAACCCCCGGCGCACCGCTATACCACACGGCCTCCGGCCACGAACTACCCTCAGAGAGCCCGGTTCAATTCGCGGGGCTACTCACAACCTATTCGGTGCTTTGGATGTAAGCAACTAGGGCACAAAAGACCAGAGTGTCCCCTAAACGCAGCGAATCAAGCAAAGTCCTGGAGAAGACCCGCTGGCGGAATCCCACATAATCCTCAGCCTGTGGCCCGCTACGTAGAGGCGCCAGAATGCTGGGGCAGCCTACATGAAGCAGACCCCGTGCAAGCTGCCCACCGGAATAACCGGCAACGGGTTAAAGTGAATGGGAAGGAGGTCAGTTGTCTACGGGATACTGGTGCTACCATGACCTTGCTTCAAGAGAACTTGGTGCCTGAGAAACAGCACACTGGAGACACTGTGGCTGTGAGGGTAGCAGGGGGCACTGTGTTCCGCCTACCTGTTGCCAGGGTACATTTGGATTGGGGAGTGGGCGCTAGACTTGTGAATGTGGGGGTCAAGAAGGACTTACCTGCTGATGTTCTCCTTGGAAATGACTTGGCCCCCCTTGTTTCTTCCTATGCTCCCATGGATCCCGCTGATGTTAACCCTGTGACTACCCAAGCCCAGTCCCTCCGGGAAGAGACGCTTCCATGTTTGGGGTGGGGGCAGTACTGAGCCAAGTTGGAGCAGATGGCGGAGAACACCCCGTAGCTTACTTGAGCCGAAAGTTGTTGCCCCGGACATCCCCAAGCCGATCCGTTGGGATCAGACTGTGTATGCCGGCTTGGTTCTGGGGGAGCATTGTGGCAAACCTAGCCACTTCTGGACTATAACATAAGAAAGGTTGTCTATAGGCTGTATATTGTGCTATGTAGATGTGACAGACCCTTCTGTCAGCACTGAAAGAGTTAACTGTGTTCAGCTTTAGCCTCAGCTATTGTGCACTGTCATTAATGTTATTGATACACAGTCCATTGTTTAATCAACCTCAGAGAGCAGACCCTAGAAGATAAGGAAAGCCAAGTGTGTGTCTGTGTTTAAATTGTTATCAGCTTGAGCAAGGTATTCTATTGTATCATGTAAAAGGGCGTGTTCCCTCCATCTAATGTACAACATTCTTTCAACCCCCCTTCTGGGGGGGTCAGACCTGCATAAATACTGGGCATATGAGCCTTAATAAAATTCATTCTGTTTAAACCTGAAAACTGGCTGGGTTGTGAACTGCTGATTCCCTATGCAGGACATTGTTCCCTGGTGTTAACCCTTGGTATCCGGTTGGTACCGTTACAATAATGATGAAAGTGCATTGACATTTTGTTTCACTGTGCATAATTATAATTTTGTATTTCATGTCAATTTTAAAGTGTCAGTAAACCTAAAATATAATGTTATATAATTCTGCACTATGTGCAGAATTATATAACATTATATTTTAGGTTTACTGTCCTTTTTTAAGTAATCTAGATCTATCTTGCTTGGGTTGTGTTTTCGTTTTGCCTTAGTGTGTGTTTAATTGCTTCTCTGAATTGATTAATGCAAGTTTAATGTTGCTTAATCATTTAAATCACTCATTTCAAAGGTACTTAGACAAACATAAAGTATTAATGATGAATTATTCTCTCATTCTTTATTGATTTATGCAGACAAAATTGCTTTGAATTGATGAGCCTTTTCAATAAAGTGTCTAAACTAACTTTTTTTTTCATCAACTACTGCAAAGATCACCAGTTTTTATCAAAATAAACATTTATGATATCAAGGTATTTAGAATAATGATGATTGCATTTACTTGTTCGTTCAAACATAAATCTTTTAAAATGTTTTGAAATGTTCCTTAAATTAAAATGCTAGAAAGTTTACAATAAAGGAACAGCATGATAAGCCTGGTATTTATAAAGATGGTTAGGCCAAAGTAAATCCCATTGTCATTATATTTGGAAAGATGCCCCACTGTAGAAAAAACACCCACAAGAACTTCATGCAGCAACATACATTCTACGTGATTCTAGCAAGAGTGGGACCTGAAAGACAACGGCTAGTTCATGTGTGCCATATAGAATACATTGTGCTCACTCCCCAGTAGTTCTGCAGGAACCAGCAATTATTGGCTGAAATGCAAGTTTGTAAAAAGCACTGAGATAAGGGGGCAGTCTGCAGGGGCTTAGATACAAAGTAATCACAGACGTAAAAAGTATATTATTATAACAGTGTTGGTTATGCAAAACTGAGAAAAGGGATTATCTATCTTTTTAAACAATAACAATTTACAAGTAGACTGTCCCTTTAAAGAGACAGTCAACACTAAAATTGTTATTGTTTAAAAAGATAGATAACGCCTTTACTACCTATTCCCCAGCTTTGCACAACAAGCATTGTTATATTAATATACTTTATAACATTTAAACCTCTAAATTTCTGCCTGTTTCAAAGCCACTATAGACAGCCAGCCTCTTATCACATGCTTTTTTATTTGCTTTTCACAACAGGAGACTGCTAGTTCATTTGGGCCATATCGATAACATTGTGTTCATGTGTTCACACCATGGAGTTATTTAAGAGTCAGCACAACACAACATTAATTGGCTAAAATGCAAGTTAATAGATAATAAATAAAAAGTCATGTGATCAGGGGGCTGTCAGAAGATGCTTAGATACAAGGTAAAAAGTATATTAATATAACTGTGTTGATAATGCAAAACTGGGGAATGGCTAATAAAGGGACTATCTTTTAAAACAATAAAAATTACATTATAGACTGTCCCTTTAAGCTATAATGTGAGCCTGCAACTGAATGTTAAGATCCACCGGTTGTACAACTGCCACTTGTTAATGTGTCTGCAACCTCAGAGGTTGCGGATATCAAACATATAGAACATATAGAAACTAAAACTACACTTATTTATGCAATAGCTAAACAACTAATACAATTTTAAAAGCTACGGTCTAGATTACAAGTAGAGCGCTAATTTATTGTGCGCCAACAAACAGGCAAATTTGTCTGTTTGCAGGCTCACAATAAATAACCAGTCATTACAAGTGGCTGGTTATTGCTACCGGCGAGCTCGCGGTAGGAATTAGTGCTCATAAAATTAACAAAAGATCAGATCTCTAGTTAATTTTATAAATATGCCCCAAATTCCCCCAAAATACAGTGTAGTGTATTTTATTAAAAAATAAAATTTGTACCATTTTTATTTTTTAATAAAATAACTGCACTAGTCAGTATTTTGGGGGTAAAGTTGGCGGGAGTGGGATTTTAGAAAAAAACAGCACTGAAAAGTGCCTTTACATTGATTTATCAACCCGTCAATGGTGCCGAATGTATCTGTTTCCGTGCGAGCCTTCAGGCTCGCCGGAAACAGGGGTTAAGAAGCAGCGCTCTTACGACCGCTGCTCCTTAACTCGTCTGCCACCTCTGAGGCAGCGGACAGCAATCATCCCGATCAGATACGATCGTGATGATTGACACCCCCTGCTAGTGGACGATTGGCCGCAAATCTGCAGGGGGCGGTATTGCACAAGCATTTCACAAGAAATGCTTGTGCAATGAATAATTGCCAACAGCGTATGCTACAGTGGATCATGTCCGTCCGCACAATGATAATTCGGCCCCCAAGTGTATATACTGTGTCATATATATGTCTTATGCTGTGAAATACTGGTACAAAACCCTTTATTTATGCTGCTTAGTATATAAAGCCATTGTTGTATTTAGAACAATATTTTGTGCAGTAATATTAATATCCCAAGACAGTAGCTGAGGCTTTTTTTTAATACAAAAGTGAGATTTTTTTTAAACACCGCACTATGAAAAAATGTGTCTTTTAGGAATTGAAAGCATTTTTAGCATGGTATTTTTTTAACCGCTACAAGTTCACACTGTACTGTACGTGTTTAGATCTACATGTGCATTTTTTTGAGGAAAGGAATATCCAAATGAATGCACGAATTAAAAAAAAATACTGCTGAAATTTGTTTAGTTTATTTTTTACATTTCTTTTTTTTGAGGGTTAATACCTTTACCCCAATCCTCTTCTTGCCAGAGCCCCGGGCACACTAACAGGAGACTTAGCACGCTTGGCTTCAAGGACCTGCGCTAAATTTAGCAAACTTTTCACCTTTAACTTTGAACATTTATATTTGTTTTAACTAAAACAAATGTACATTTTTAACAAAAATTCAGGAGTCGTTTTGTTTTAAACAAAATAAATATTGAATAGCACAGCCAATGAATATTCAGTGGGAAAAAAAAACTGAATATTCATTAGAAAATTTTGTCAGAAATTAAAATTTCTTGGCTGCACTAGTCTATTTAGTTTTAATATTGTTATAGTGACATTTCAATAGCCAAACTCCACCTACCATTTGCCTTATCTAGAGAAGACAATCTGGGCTTTAGTCTAAATACAACAAGGCTAGCCACTGTCATAAAGTTTGTATATATTACATTGTTTTGCTGTTGTTATCTGATGCAATTAGGGACAGATATGTAGTAAGCTTTGAGAAATCAGCAGGGTGCATTTCAAGTCTTGAGAATTAGAAATTGATTCATTTTCAAAACTAAATTATATTAAAATGGGCAAAATAAATAATGAAAATATACTGCAAAGTTGCTTCATTATGCATAACTAAACATGGTATATAAGAATCTCAAGGTGTTTACATTTTACATATATATGATCAATATTTGCAAAGCACATAAATTATTTTAAAATTTCATATGACAAAAGAAACACTCCAAGATGAATATCCCTAAATTACATCTATCAAAAAGCAATAACGCATTTAAAGTAAAAATTGTAGAACAATAATATTGAAAGCCTGTTTTGGTATGCTGTTGATACACATAAGCTCATATGGATCAACAGATCATATCATATATTAAGCTAAAGTTCCCCAAAACTGAGTTCCTCAGTTTCCCCCTTCTACAAAAATTTATACCCCCAACTTTCCTGTTAAAAATAATATCAGTACCCCAACCCTGCATGTCTGATGTCTTGGGGTCATACTTGACACAGATCTTCTTTCACTCCTCACATCTAGTCTTTAGCCAATTCCTGCCGTTTTTATCTCCACAATTTGCCACTTCCTCACACAAGGCACAACTAAGATTTTAATCTACTTTCTTATCATTTCCTGCCTTGGATATTGCAACTCCATCCTCTCTGGTATCCCTAGCTGCAGTCTCATCCAAGATGGCGTCTCTTAGATTCCGATTGGCTGATAGAAATCAGCCAATCGGAATTAAGGTAGAAAAAATCCTATTGGCAGATGTAATCAGCCACTAGGATTGAGCTGGCATTCTATTGGCTGTTCCAATCAGCCAATAAAATGCGAGCTCAATCCTATTGGCTGATTGGATCAGCCAATAGGATTGAACTTCAATCCTATTGGCTGATTGCATCAGCCAATATGATTTTTTCTACCTTAATTCCGATTGGCTGATAGAATTCTATCAGCCAATCGGAATCTAAGGGACGCCATCTTGGATGATGTCACTTAAAGAGATATTCATTCCGAAGAAGACGTTATTTGAAGAGGATGCTCCGCGCCGGATGTCTTGAAGATGGAGCCGCTCCGCGTTGGAAGGATGAAGATAGAAGATGCCATTTGGATGAAGACTTCTGCCCGTCTTGAGGACCACTTCTGCCGGCTTTGTTGAGGACATCTTGCCGCTTGGATGAAGACTTCTCCCGGTAAGTGAATCTTCAGGGGTTAGTGTTAGGATTTTTTAAGGGTGTATTGGGCGTTTTTATTTTTTAGGTTAGGGCTTTGGGCGCAATAGAGCTAAATGCCCTTTTAAGGGCAATGCCCATCCAAATGCCCTTTTCAGGGCAATGGGGAGCTTAGGTCTTTTTAGTTAGGGTTTTATTTGGGGGTTGGTTGTGTTGGTGGTGGGTTTTACTGTTGGGGGGTTGTTTGTATTTATTTTTACAGGTAAAAGAGATAATTTATTTGGGGCAATGCCCCGCAAAGAGCCCTTTTAAGGGCAATTGGTAGTTTAGTTTAAACTTGCCTGATGAAACGACTAGTTGTAGTCGAGAAACGCGTTGCTATCCAATAAAGCCTTTGTCTATATCATACCTTCCTGGAAGTTGTCGAATTTATTTGCAGCTGCTACTGACATTTCTACATTTACACCGAATTGATGACAAGCCGGCTCCTGCAGTGGTCCGTGATACAGTCTACTAGCCGCTGTTAAGAGCTACAGTGCAAGCTAGCACTGGTCATAGTACAGTGCATCTCAGTTCGGTAAGCATATTTTACCGTTCTCCTTATTTCCGTGTATAGGATAAATTACACTATGAGGCGCCCACTTTTTGTTTCAACTTAAACACAAACTTGCCTGTAAAATAAAAATAAACCCTAAGCTAGCTACAATGTAACTATTAGTTATATTGTAGCTAGCTTAGGGTTTATTTTATAGGTAAGTATTTAGTTTTAAATAGGAATAATTTAGTTAATGATAGTAATTTTATTTAGATTTATTTAAACTATATTTAAGTTAGGGGGTGTTAGGGTTAGGGTTAGACTTAGGTTTAAAGGGTTAAAAAATTTAGAATAGTGGCGGCAACGTTGAGGACGGCAGATTAGGGGTTAATAAATGTAGGTAGGTGGCAGCGATGTTGGGGCAGCAGATTAGGGGTTAATAAATATAATGTAGGTGGCAGCGATGTCCGGAGCGGAATATTAACAGGTAGTTTATGGGTGTTAGTGTACTTTTTAGCACTTTAGTTATGAGTTTTATGCTACGCCGTTGTAGTGTAAAACTCATAACTACTGACTTTAAAATGCGTTATGAATCTTGTCGGTAGAGGCTGTACCCCTCACTTTTTGGCCTCCCAGGACACACTCGTAATACCAGCGCTATGGAAATCCCATAGAAAAAAGGCTTTTCAAACTTTACGTAAGTAGGTTTGCAGTAAGGCCAACAAAGTGTGCGGTACACCTATACCTGCAAGACTCGTAATAGCAGCGGGCGCAAAAAAGCAGCGTTAGGACCTGTTAACGCTGCTTTTTTACCTTAACGCACAACTCGTAATCTAGCCGTAAGATTTTTATTTTAACTATAGAATGCCCATTAAAGAACTTACAGTTAGTTTAATATTTAGTAGTCTAAATTGGAGCAAGTAAACTGCTATCCTTTTATCCTGAGAACATGGGCAGACTGAGACCAACCCGGGCCCCTGGGCAGAAATAACAGAAAACAAGCAGCAGAGACTATCAGGAATACAGTCTGTAATAGTCAGTAGAGATGCAGACAACTGCAATGAGATAAAAAGAAATAGGAGGCGTCTCATAGCTGAGCTAATCAAGGGACGTAAAACACTAAGGGCTTGATTACAAGAGGAGTACGATTTAGCGCTCCCGCTTGTGTATAAGAGCAAAGATTAGCCTGAGGATAATTTGTACATGTATTTTTTTAAAATTATATTAGTTGTTTAAATATCAAAAAAATAAGGGTAATTACTAGGAACACAGTCAGCAATGACTAACAAAAGACTGCACATAAATTGCAGTTTGAATAGTGAGCAGGGATGGCCTGTAGCAGAGACTAACAACACCAGACAGATGCTTGCCCTGTTCACAGATAGCATTAGTGAAGTTTCTTTGGAATGTAGCTATGCAGGGCACCATCAACAACTATAAAGACTAATTAGAGATATGTGTATACCCCTTAGGAGAAGCATGAGCCTGATTAAGTGAACAAAGGCCCGGACAGGAATAAAGATGCCGCATCTTCCTGAACACCATTGAATTAAAGTGATGGTCAATTCGGATTATTATAGCCTATGGTGACTAAATATTCTTGATTTTATTAAAGACAGGAGACTTCATATTTTGCTTCAAATCTTTACTGAATCCAAACAGCAGCAAAGAAAACATACAGAGAAAAAATAAATAACATAGTAACAAGACTGCACCAACCAGCACACAGCAGACTAATAAACTGTAATGAACAAGTCCAGCACTTCCTCTTTTCTTTGACTATAAGACCGCAGAACCAATCAGGAAGAAAAAAAACTCAAATGAATATCCATCATAGACCAAAAGGGAACAGCGACTCCCAGGAATCGGAAACAACCGATGATATGGTCCGTAGATAAATGACACAAGCTGTCATCATAAAAATTGGATTAGAAACATCCCAAAAGGTCAGATATTAAGAATGAGAAAAAACTGTTCTAGAATAGAGAGCTTTGAAAAACAGTCAAGAATCCTAGCTGACCGCTTTGAAGAGAAAGGTTATGATAATATAAAAATAAGCTCAGTAATAGAAGAAGTTAGACAGACAGAAAGAGAAAAATTATTAACCAAAAAGATTCAAGATAACAAAATGAATGTTGAGGACATAAGGCACACTGAGAAACTTGAGGTACCTATTATCACGAATTATACGGCACAGCATAAGATGTTTAAAAAAATCATTAACAAACACTGGCATCTGTTACAAAAAGACCCCATTATAGGCAAATAAATACCAAATCCTCCTAAGTTTATCTATAAAAAGGCAAAAAAAATTAAAAATATTCTCTGCCCTAGCGAATACCGCACAAAAAGTGGAACTAATCAAAATAGAGATCTATTAGGTAAAGAACTAAAAGGCTTTTACATGTGCCACAATTGCAAGGCCTATAAATATAGTAATAAAATAAAAATGATCAAATCCGATAAAGATGGGAAAATAACAAAAATTCAGGATATAATCAGATGCAGTGATGAGAACGTGATATACATGATACAATGCAAATGTGGTTTAAAATATTGCAGACAAACAAGTCGTAAACTTAGAGATAGAATAAGGGAACACATTTTAGCGATAGAACACGAAAGGGAGGATACAGCTCTATATAGACACTTTAAGGACAAACATAACAGCAATCTAGGAGTATTTAAATACTGGGGCATTTTCAAAGTTAAAAGAGATAGTAGAAGGGGCAACTTAGAGAAGAAAATGTTAAGGAAGGAGGCCGGATTTATATATAACTTTGGCACCCTACATCCCAAGGGACTAAACAGTGAATTTGACCTTAACAATCTTTTATAAACTTATACATAATATCTGCCACTACAAAAGATCAGTATATTAATCGACTAAAGTAAACAAATAAATGCGTTCACCCATTAAGATGCTATATATGTATCAACTAAGTGACAACTGAGTCTAGGAATTTACACACAACTTTAAACAAGATCTTTATTAAATAAAGGAAACTAACTTTCATATAATAAAACAAGATCTTTATTAAGTATAAGTAAAAGTAACTAACCCATCATATAGCATTAATCATCCACAGCTTATACTGTCTTTTAACAAATGATAAAGGGAGAACAGTATGTTATTTTTTAACAAAGGATTAAGTGAGAACAATTAACACTTAGCCCAGGTTCATAATATTAATAGTGGGATGTAATCTTAATGTTACTATAGCTTACTCCTAGCATCAATATTTCTATATATATTTTTACAAATACGTATTTATTTATTCTTTTCAATCCTTTTTAAAAAATAGCATTTATTCTGAAATAAACACAAGAATCACTTCTTTACATTGGAATTTTACACAACAAAAGGAATGAAGTCCTATTAATATTAACTCTAGCAGGACACTTTATCACCCGGTACAAATTATTAAGTAAGAATGGTATATTATCCTTTAACAAAGGATGAAGTGAGAACAGTATGACTTAGTCCAGATTATATTTTTAAAATTGGGATATAATCCTAATGTATTATAGTTAACTCTTAACATGAATGTATGTAATTTCAATATTTGAATATTTTAGTATACATTTTAAATGCTTTATAAATATGTATTCAAAAAATTTTTAATTTTTTTTTTTGTCATTTTTTCCACTAAATGACAACTAAGTCTAGGAATTTAAACACAATTTTGTACCCACCAAAACAGGTGATCCCTTTGACTTGTGGATAGACCAGCAGAAATTCCAGCGTTCACTAAGATTAAGAGAACATTTCAGCAATAACCTAACCTCTGATACTCGTACTCCATTTCGCAAATCCAGCAAATTTGACCCTATTAGCTATAATTCAAGTATTAAAACATACTCTCGCTTGGTAAGCATGGACACCAATATGGTTCCAAAGCCGAAATGTAGAAATAATTTGACAAAAGAGAAGATTCTAGCTATAAAAACTCTTGCTACAGACCCTAAGATTATCATCCGCCCGGCGGACAAAGGGGGAGCCACGGTGATAATGAACTATGAATATTAACAGTCAGAGATTATGCACCAACTTAGTGACACTATGACTTATCTACAAGTTCAAAGAAATCCGATTAAGGAATTTCAGAAGGAAATTGAAATACTGGTGATGGAGGGTGTGGCACAGGGGTGGATCAATGAGAAAATAGGAGGTTTTCTGATGATGGATCATGCTAAATGCCCAATATTATACACCCTGCCTAAGGTACCCAAAAATCAAACCCACCCACCAGGAAGGCCCATTATCTCTGCCTGGGACTCCATCATATCACCGTTATCCCAATTTGTGGACTTCTTCCTACAGCCCCTTGTTAAAAACATGAGGTCATATGTCAGGGATTCTATGGATCTTATACACAAATACACAATAAAGCCTTAAAGGGACACTGAACCCAAAAAAATTTCTTTCGGAATTCAGATAGAGCATGCAATTTTAAGCAACTTTCTAATTTACTCCTATTATCATTTTTTCTTTGTTCTTTTGCTATCATTGTTTAAAAAGAAGGCATCTAAGCTATTTTTGGTTCAGTATATGGACAGCACTTTTTTATTGCTCAGTTAAATTAATCCACCAATCAGCAAGAACAACCCAGGTTGTTCACCAAAAATAGGCCGACATCTAAACTTACATTCTTGCTTTTCAAATAAAGATACCAAGAGAATGAAGAAAATTGATAATAGGAGTAAATTAGAAAGTTGCTTAAAATTGCATGCTCTATCTGAATCACGAAAGAAAAAAATTTGGGTTCAGTGTCCCTTTAATGAAGGTTAATAAACCCAAAAATAGTAAAGCCTTCCTACAGGTTTCTAATATAAAATAGTTTCATGTAGGCAAAAAATACTTATACTGTATTAAAAAATAGCCTTAAACAGGCTTATATATGCGATGTAGCCTAATATAGGCTAATATAAAAAAAAAAAATTAAATCACCTTAAAACTAATGCTAATTTTTCCTTAAAAGATATGTACAGCATTGATGTTTAATTAAATTATTAGGAAGATGTGAGTAACATAAGGGAATTATCAGATTTTTCAGAATGTGTAGAAAACTTATCTACTTTCCTAAAAAGTACCCATACATGAGAATCCAACCACCGGCAGCTGGCGCACCTTGCTGTCACCAAACTACAGCCTGATGCGCATCTGCTGAACCTGGAGGAGAGTGGGGAAACACTCTATGCACAAACCTGTTAGGCCGAGAGGAGAGAGGCCTGTAACAGCCGTGCGTGCAACCATAGCGCACGGCCACATGGAAGTGTTCAGGCCGAGATCATTAGGAGGAGGCCAAAAGTGGATTAGACGCCGAGAGAGAGTGCGTTGGAAAGCTGGCTAAGTCACCTCCTAACAATACCAGAAGTGGTGGGAGAGAGGGATCTGGTGCTGCCTGGACTACAGGAAAGGAACGTGCACAGACTGGAGTTCCGGCCGAGATTGTTAGGAGGAGGCCAGAAGGGGCAAAGACGTCAAAAGATATGCGTCTGATAACAGGCCAAAGATCTCCTCCAAACGATTCCGGAAACAGGATGAAAGAGATCCGGAGCGGCCCGTATAGTAGAACGGGTCGCACCAGTATGATTGCAAAACTCGTGCAGCGGTATAAAACAAACTGCAGCTGCACGCACTATATCACCAACAAAAGTATAGAAACACAATTTTACACACAATTTTACACACAATTTTTTACAATCCAAGACAAAGCTATAAAATATATAACTAACAAAAGAGATAGAAAATTGAAATAGTAAAATGTTATTTGCTTCAGAAGATGACAGCACAGATTAACATATTGCAATCCAAATTAATTATGATAAAAGCTTTTTTGACATCAAAATACATCATCTGCTGTCTGTGAGGCAGCAAAGAAAAGAGAGCTTCTGGCCTATATTTTACTATTTTCTATTTCAGAATTTAGGAAAGAAACCTATATAGTAGATTAACAGTATTCTTAAACAAAGATAAACAGATTAGAGACTTATAACAATCAAAATACATAAAATTTTGAGGAAAAAATACATGACCTGCTGTCTGGAAGCAGCAAAGAATAGAGGAAGTGCTGGACTTGTTCATTACAGATTATTAGGCTGCTGCATGCTGATTGGTGCAGTCTTGTTACTATGTTATTTATTTTTTCTCTGTATGTTTTCTTTGCTGCTGTTTGGATTCAGTAAAGATTTGATGCAAAATATGAAGCCTCCTGTCATGCCATAAAAGTATGCATAATCCTTACATCTCAGTAGTAAATATATATTATCTAAAGAAAAACTGCTACATTTGTTGTTTAACCTTTTCAACATAACACTTTAAATTATCATTTTTTACTTGTTTTGTTTTTCTTTGCATCCTCCACCCTCCGTTTTGCTTCCTTATCTGTATCATAGTGACATGAAGAGCAGTCCCAGTCTTAGGCCTCGATATTCAAAACATCAACAGACCATCGAAATTTTCAAAGAAAAGGGGCGTGGCTGAGCAGTGTCGGTGATATCTCTCCAATAGAAGTCAATGGGAGCGTGACGTCACCACCTGCATTGCCGCTCATCAGCATTTTGCTGCAGCTGCGGGGGGACTTTATTTGAGGTGGGCCTTCACGGCACAAACAGTGCACTCACTGAAACTAAAAATATTTTCCATGTAGGCACACTCCAAATATTGCCTGTGGGACCTAAGTTTTTTTACACCTACTCTAACTACCTTTGGTGAAGTAGTCACAACAGCTGAAAGCTGTCAAGACAAACATGGCTGTTACCCTGCTGGCAACCTGCCTTTCACTGATTCGAACATATTGATCTTGTGTCAATGTGTCTGAATCAAAGTACAGGCTACTCCCACTTAAATGCTCTGCTAACTCCTGAACGCCTATAACTATGTCACATCTAACCTGTTTATTATTTGATATTAAAGGGACAGTCTACATTAAAATTGTTAACATGTATAGTTTTTAAATTTCTGCCTCTTTCAAATGCTCTATTGACAGCCTCTTAATCACATGATTTGTATTTGCTTTTCACAGCAGGAGACTGCTAGTTCATGTGGACCATATAGATAACAATGTGTTCATGCCTGAGAAGTTATTTAAGATTTAGCACAACACAGTACTAACTGCAAGTCAATAGATAATAAATACAAAGTCATCTGACATGGGGGCTGTCAGAAGATGCTTAGATACAAGGTAATCACAGCAGTAAAAAGTATATTAATATAACTGTATTGGATATGCAAAACTGGGGAATGGTTAATAAAGGGATTATCTATTTTTTTAAAACAATAACAATTATATTGTAGACTGTCCCTTTAGAGACAGTATAATTAAATTTATAGTTCTACATAACTGCATGTCTGTTATGTAAAAATATAATTTCATGCTACTGACTACTATAACATAAGTAAATATTAACGTATATATCTATGTTATCACTAATAAACACAGCAGCTAACATAAATACATTTTAATGTATAGGCAATACTTAAAACACTATGCAATATACATGCATACCATTTTAAATTATGAATATCAATGCAAGGTCTGACTACATTATATCTACAATGTTTGAAATAAAATGCATGGTTATGTATAATGCATTTTAGTTTAAGTATTGGATATGTAAATTAAAATGTAGGTATTTTTGCTTGATGTGTTTATTTTTTTTAAATATAAATATAGTTTTAAAATATATATTTATGTTATAAAAGACAGTTGCATTATAATTATAGTATTACATAACTGCATGTATGTTATGTAATAATACAATTGTAATACTAATAACTTTGTACCATAAATATATATTTTAAAATATATATTTGTTTACAATGAAAAACACAAGAAAAAATAAATACATATTAATGTATATACAATAGTTAAAAGAATATGCATCATACATAAGAATGCATAATATTTAACAAAATGTAGATAAATGCACTGTTAAACTTTAAACTGCCCTAAATAATCACCTATCAACCCCATACAGGTATGGGGGTAGGTTAGGAGATTAAGGTCTACTAAATAGTAACCATTAATAATCACCTTATCAATCCCGTACAGGTATATGGTGTGGTCAGGAGATTAAGGCCTACTAAATTGTAATCACCCATAATCACCTAATTAACCAACATACAGGTATGGGGGGGTTGCTTAGGATATTAAGGCCTACTAAATGGTAACCATCAATAATCACCTAATCAACCCCATAAAGGTATGGTGGTGGTTTGGAGATTAAGGCCTACTAAATGGTACCTATCAATAATCACCAAATCAACCCCCGTACCTGTATGAGGGGCTGGTTAGAAGATTAAAGCCTAAACAGCTACCACCGAATGCAAACTAGAATTACACTAATACATAAACTCCCCTCTAAAAAAAAAAAACTCTAAAATAAATGTCCTAAGTTACATTAAAAAAATCTAAGTTAAAAATAAAAAAATAAAATCTAAGTTACAAAAAATAATTAACTACAGTATCAAAAATAAAAAAACACCATTATACCTAACACTAATCTACATGCCCCATAAAATAAAAAATAAGAACAAAAAAAAAACTAAGCCCTAACAAGTAACCCCACACCTCACAAAATAACAAAATTCTACCTAAAACATTTTTTAATGGAAAATAAAAGTAAAAATAAACAAGCCCCCAAAAATATAAAAACTAACCCCAAAAGTTTTACTCACCGTTTGAAAATCCAGCTCCTCTTGATCCAACATTAGGTCCTTTTTGTCCCGGCTCCTGGCACCTGGTGGACTATCTTCGTGGCAGTGGAGGCGGACTTTGGCGACCTCTTCCACCACCTCCACTCCGCATCTTCTTTTCTTCGTCTCTCTTCCATGAGCCCTGGTCTTCATGCTGTCGCCGCCGCACACTGAAATTCCAGAATCGTGGAACCCCTTTATATAGGGCTACCACTTCATTCTGATTGGCTGATTTAAAATCAGTCAATCCATATTGGCTGATTTTAATCAGCCAATAGCAAGAACGTTTTTAATTTTAAATTCTAATTATCCTTTTCTATTTGATGATTACAATGTAAAATTAAAAACATTATTGCACTTTCGATCATCAGGGCTTGAGTCTGCTGGAATGCGGGTTTTTGTTGTTGTTGGAAACATGGAAAAAAGTCACATCATGAAAAAAAAATTAGTTTTATCAGGGCCAGCCATCACTTTAATACAGAATGTTCTAGTTCTGAAATTTGTGCCCATTGATACATGCAATGTATGCAATACTCTACAAACAGTTATGTCGTCTATACTTCTTATGGTATATTATGTATATCCTTAGCTGAAATAATGCATAGTGGAAAAAAATATTTTAAAAAGCCATCACATGCAGTTTTAGATAATAATTTTGTGCATAGTCACAGTTATATCTATGAGATTCCAGAACAAAACTACATATCTGTCAGTTCTTATTGTTTCACCAACAGGTGAGCATTCCCCTTTAGCATAACCTCCAAACGGTGATTAATGGACTGTAACCCAGCTAGGGGTGAGCTGTTAAAGCTACTGGCTTGTTGAGCAAGGAAATGAGTGATTGCTTTTAATGTATTTGTGGGTTATTTCAGTACAAAGCTTAGCATAAATGGAAACTGTTATCATCAATATGAGCTTACTACGTCTGCATAATGTAAGAATATTTTGTGAATGCTTATATGGGTGTTCAGAACTCACACACGAAGAGTGGTTTTCTCTGTCTACACAAGGATGTACCTACTATGTCCACAAGTAAAACAGATAAATATTAAAATGTTTTCTATCTTTAATAATGCTGGTTTTCTGAGGGGTTTCTATTTAAGGTATTGAGAAATGCAGAACTGAAAGAGGTGGAAGGAACTAGGATTCCCACCTCAACCATGTTTTCCTGGGCACTTATGAGTTATACATGCTGCAAGGTGTGCAGAGAGGAACATGAATAGTGCTGTTCAGTGTCGCTCAGGGTCGGCTCCAAGGGGGGGCATTGGGGGGCAATGCCCACCCAAATAGAATGCTGTGCCCCCTTAAAAAATGTTGATATGATCATACGCTTTAAAAATAATAAATACAATAATTAATTGTTATGTAATGGTGCATGCTGGGGGCGGAGTTAGCTGCCAAACTATGAGGTCGCATCACACATCTGCAAGGAGCTCCATCCGTGTCTTAACCTCTTATTTGGAATTGGAAGTTAATTAGAGACTTTTTGGACTTGTCTTTAACCCTATTAATTTTACCTAACTATCGTGAGTTACTCATTTTCTTAAACAATAGACCTTGATAAGAATACGATTGTATCATATATATATGTCTATAAATGGCTACAGGCTTCTATAGACGCCTCAAAAGTGCACTGTGATCTTAGGCCCAGTCTAAGATCACAGTGCACTTTTGAGGCATTGATAGAAGCTGGTAGCCATTTATAGACTTATATTTGTATGATACAATCATATTCTTATAGGTTCACAGTACATAGGTTGTATTGAGTAGCCTGATATCCGTTAGTTTGTTGCAAAACAGGTATAGCTAAATCTAATCTACAAAATTATCAGTACCTGAAAACCTAGTATCCTCACTGCTATTGCAAACAAAGGGGTTAATTGCATTGGGGGGGTTTGAGGTGGATGACTATTTAGGGGACATGGTTGAGAATTTGTTTAAGGGTTTTGGATCATGGTGATTAAGGGGTGAATTGTTTTTAAGGAGATATTGCACTGGGGGTCTTAAGTTTAATGGCTCTGTTTTAGTGCACTGCATAGGATTTAGACTTCATTCTTTTACCTAGTGATTTAGCACATATATAGTTTGTGTACCAAAAGGGAAAAGTTATCCAGACTCGGTTATTCCTATCTCCTCTACAATATATTTCTTAAAAAAATGGCATTGGCTATAAGTGAAATATCAAGATGGCTACACTTTCCTGCAGAATATGTAGGTTTGCTCTTATTTTGACTATCATACATGCTTTGTAAATACGTGCCCCCTCGTGAAAAAAAAATGCCCCCCTATTTTATTCGTTCTGGAGCCGACCCTGGTGTCGCTATTTTGGTGCTCTCCAGGGTTGAAATTAATGTTCCTACCTGCACCGCCTGCAGCAAGTATAACTCATAAGTGTGCAGGAAAACATGTCTGACATGGCAACCCTAGGTGAGACCTATAGTGACAACGGAAATCTTAGCTAAATCCCTCCATTGACATTATGATTTGGCAGCACAATGACACTTTGTCCCCCGTTTATAAAGCTTGTGGATGTGAGACAACCAGGACTCATTCATCTGGAATTACTGTCAAGCCCTACTCTTGTGCAAATGGTTGCATTAGAGAAGAAGCAATTGCCAATGCTGCTATATCCCTAGACATATTTGTTGAACTCCCACAAATGGCTTAAGCACATAGTTAAATTCAACTTTATAACAAAGACAAGGAAAGAGGCGCTGTATGTCTGAATCAATTACCAACAGGATATAGGCACATGGATAACACAGGGTACTCATATGATGTAAAGGCACCCACTTGTGCCGATAGGAGCAAGCTGTTTTTTGCAGCAGACCAGCTAGCTGGACCAAGATGATGTATTGGATACACCGATGAGAACTCCCAGAGGGACAGCTGGGCTCAGAAGCTTCTTCACTCCCCAGGAAGCAATCAGAGGAATATGAGGGAGGTTAGGCTGTATACCTCCCCAGGTAGCGTAGTGTAGTGTGCACAAAGCAGTGAGAGCTATTATATAAAACATTCCAAGCTTGTTTAATAAAACAATAAAAACAAAGTTAAAAGCAACTCATGCTAAGAATAGTGCAATAATACAGCAATGCAATGCGTTTCACGGTAACAACTGTTTCCTTTTGATTTTTTTATTCCTAAATATATTTGCATTATTGCTCTATGTTACTGGTTTTATATACTGTATATTGCAGCAGTAACTTTTGTCTTTCATCCATTAAGGCCATTCATTTAATTACGACATTTACTTCTGTTTTGACTGGTAATATAATACTAATACTTTACTGTTAAAAGGATATGGACATCTACTGAAAAATGCTTCACAATGCAATGTGCATTAAAGGGATAGTCTGTTTCATTGTTGTAATAAAAATAATAAAAAACACAGCAATGCGTTATACTTAATAGTAATTATTGCAATATGTATTATTCATCACTTTAAATGGATGTTACCTCTAAAGGGACAGTTCACTGTAAAATAGTTTTTCTCTGAATGTGTTCCCCGTGACTTGTTATACCAGCGTCAGCGTATAAAATGTATGAGAAATCGTTCATTTATGCTTCTTTTTGCAAAAGAAACAGCAGGATTTGCTCTTTGAAACCACAGCCCATAAAAATAGGCTTGGCTTGCTGACATTATCTTATCACTCAAATGCTTTCAATTCTTAACTCTTTCTCTGTACAATACTTGAGAAAGAACAATTGAACATCTAAATTTTAAAAGCATTATCTTTCCCATCTCCTCCTGTAAATGTGTAATTTCTTTTTCGGTCTGTGTTTATATAGTTTCTCAATAGCATATACCTAGGTATATAAACTTCAGTATAGGTAGGGATACTAGAGGCTACATCAGATATTTCAAATGTCAATATAAAGGCTAAGGAGCTATTTGTAAACAATTTAATACACTCCAGGAGGTAAAATGGATCATAGGGAACAAATTTATAGAAAGTTTTTGGGTAAACCGTCCCTTTAATTACTTTTTTTAACTTCATTTGTGAGGTGTCCATTACTTTCTGCCACAACCCTACAAGGAAGCTGGGGTATCTACAGGAAAAAAATAGCATTTTTTTCTTTTTAAGTATTTGCAGGAGACACATATCTGCTATCTGCAATTAGCTTATTGCCCATGCTCAGTATAGGAATGTAGCTGCAAAAATCTGACCATGTAACCTAAGTTTTGTAATGGTAGCTCTCTTATTTAGCTATACACAATTTCAATTCTTAGGGCTAGATTTATGAAGCCCCTACGGCAGCAAGTTCGCACAAGAACTTGCTCGCCGTGATTTATCAAGCAGCGGTCACCAGACCGCTGCTTGATAACGCTCTTCGCCACCTCTAAACTGGCGAAATTCAATCTCCTCAGTCGAGTCCGACCGAGGAGATTGACATCTCCTGCCCGCGCGTGATTGGCTGTGCGCGGGCAGGGGGCGGGATTGCACGCGAGCGCAAAATTGCGCTCGTGTGCAATGCCGAAAGCCGGTGGGTATTTTCGCCCGCCACAGGCGAGCTGAGGTGTACAGGGGCGCGTATACGCGCCCCTGTACGCCTCAGCTTTAATAAATCTAGCCCTAAGTACTCATTTAGCTAAAAAAAACAAGTAACTTGTTTTTTTTTTAACACAATCTGTTTCTTTTTATGTTTACTTAAATTTAACATATTTCTTTTTACCAAAGGAGCACTGTTTAATGTCCCTTATTGTCTGCTCTAGCATTTTTTTAACATGTCCAGTACAAGCTGACGGTACTGATTAGTTACCAATCAAAATATTTTTTTCTGCTCACTGTGTGTACATGTGGTGTCGATTTTGGGATAAAAAAACAGCTAAATCTGCTGGCAGCACCAGTCTACTATAGCATTTTTAATTTCCCTTTAACCTTTTCTCCCATAATAAAGACCATTCTTAAAAATGCTGAAATCAGCATAGATCATAATATATTCACATTTTATATATACTGTAGTTACTAACAATTTATTTTTGCAAACCACTATTAGCAAAAATGTAGAAAAAACTCCATAAAAATTGACAAATACCTGAAGAATCCTGCAAAAGTGTATACACTTAACATGAAATGCAAAATGCTTCTTTCTTATCAGACTGCTACCAACTTTTCACCTGTTAAACTATAATTTAGAAAAAAAACAGACCTACTAGAATATCTGTGCAACCGAAAATTGCAATTGATTAATACAGGAAACATTTACGGATTCAAAGAAATAAATCAGATTATTTCAATTACTGGAAGTGTAGAGGTTTTTTTTTCAAGTCATGGATTCAATTTAGATCCAGGTGCTGTAATATTATATGTGGAGGATTAGAATCTTTGCAAGTTAAAATGAAGGAAATTATAAGGGCAACTTTTAAAGGAAAGGCCAACTTTGCTAATATACACACAGGTGCAAAACAAAGGTTTTGCATGTGGCATTCAATCTTTTAGTAACAAGTCTTAAAATGTCAGTCAGAGATCATTATGAATGTAGGTGGGGATTTTACTCTGTGTCTTGGTAATGTGGAGATTACTAAATAAAATCTATGGTAAACTCCACATCACTAAGAAGATATATGACTTATTACAGCAACAAAGTAAATAGGGAATAAAGATCTAACTAAAAATTACAATTTCAAAGTTGAATCTAAAGAATTGCACACAGTAGCTGTGAACAAAAACCTCAAAAGAAAATAGCATTTGTCCTTTGAGGTTTCTAAAAGTAAAGAAAAGCTGGTGAATAGAGCCATGCTCAAAGCTCTCAAGACAGACATACCTTAAGATAAAAGACCAGATTCATCAAAGTGTTATCTTATGTATTGCACAGAACGTGAACTCAAATTGCAAATCAGTTCAGAATGAGTAGCTGCATAATATTTGTGTGAATCTGCTTTTATGAATCTTTTCTGGAGACCAGGGGCGAGATTACATATGCGGAGCAAAATTCAGCGTAACTGCTTAAACCCGCGCCACCCGTAATTTCACCTCGCACATCGGGGTATCACATATACGGCGCCGGCAGCTCATAAAGTGCCATAAGTCGGATAAAGTAGCAATGTCTAGAAATGTGCAGAAATACAAATTTCTGGAGTCGCCAATGACTTTAAAAACTGCCGGCGCCTAAGAAAATAATAAAAACCCCTATATCCGCAATCCCCGCACATCGCAACTAATAATAAATGTATTAACCCCTAAACCGACAACCACCCACAACGCAATATGCCTAATTAAACTATTAACCCCTAATCTGCCAAATTAACCCCTAATCCGCCATTCACCCACATCGTGATCTACCTAGTAAAAGTATTAACCCCTAAATCTGCCAACCCCAACATCGCAAACTTCCTAATAAATGTATTAACCCCTTGAACAGCCAATAGGTTTTCAGTAGCTCTCATCCTATTGGCTGAATTGAATTTGAAGAATCAAATCATCCAATAGGAATGCAAGGGACGCCATATTTAAATGCGTACCTTGAATTCAATATTCAGTGTACGGCGGCGATCGAACAAAGAGGATCCTCCACGGTTCATGGCTCCGCGATCGCCGGTCCTGCTCTGTGCTCATTACCACTCCTCGCTTGGTCCTGGATGAAGAAGGAAGTGGTCCACGCTTGGAAGAAGATGTTGTCCGCTTGGAAGAAGACTTCACCGCCTGGAACACGATCTTCTCTGCCGGACTTCAGGAATGGTGAGTACCTATTTGGGGGTTAGAGTTAGGATTTTTTTTTTTTTTTTTTAAAAAGATTAGAGATTTATTGGGCACTCTTAAAAGAGCTGAATGCCCTTTTAAGGGCAGTAAAAGAGCTGAATACCCATACAAATGCAATGGGTAGTTTAGGATTTTTTAGTGTTAAATTTTTATTATTTTGGGGTTTTTTTTGGCTGGTGGGTTTTACTGTTAGAGGGGGACTTAGTATTTTTAAGATAAAAGAGCTGTTTAACTTAGGGCCCTGCCCTACAAAAGGTCCTTTTAAGGGCTATTGGTAGTTTAACATTAGATTAGGGGGTGTTTTCATTTTGGGGGGCTTTTTATTTTCATAGGGATTAGGTTTAATTTTTTTATTTTGGATAATTTTGTTTATTATTTTCTGTAATATTAGACTTTTTTATTTTTGGTAATTTTAGATTAATTAAATTAATAGCTATTGTACCGAGTTAAAATAAATACAAAGTTGCCTGTAAAATAAATATAAATCCTAAGATAGCTACAATGTAGCTATTAGTTATATTGTAGCTATATTAGGGTTTATTTTACAGGTAAGTATTTAGTTTTAAATAGGATTAATTTATTTAATTAATTTAATGATAGTGTAGTGTTAGGTGTAATTGTAACTTAGGTTAGGATTTATTTTACAGGTAAATTTGTATTTATTTTAGCTAGGTAGTTATTAAATAGTTATTAACTATTTAATAACTATTGTACCTAGTTAAAATAAATACAAACTTGCCTGTAAAATAAAAATAAACCCTAAGATAGCTACAATGTAACTATTACTTATATTGTAGCTAGCTTAGGGTTTATTTTATAGGTAAGTATTTAGTTTTAAATAGGATTAAGTTAGGGGGTGTTAGGGATAGGGTTAGACTTAGGTTTAGGGGTTAATAATTGTAGGTAGGTGGCGGCGATGTTAGGGAGGGCAGATTAGGGGTTAATAAAATTTATTATAGTGTTTGTGAGGTGGGAGTGCGGCGGTTTAGAGGTTAATACATTTATTATAGTGGCGGCGATGTCCCGTCGGCAGGTTAGGGGTTAATACTTGTAGTTAGATTGCGGCGACATTGGGGGGGGGCAGATTTTGGGTTAATAACTATAATGTAGGGGTCGGCGATGTTAGGGACAGCAGATTAGGTGTTAATAGCTATAATGTAGGAGGCGGCGGTGTCCGGTCGGCAGATTAGGGGTTAAATAATTTTATTATAGGGTTTGCGATGTGGGGGGGCCTCGGTTTAGTGGTTCATAGGTAGTTTATGGATGTTAGTGTACTTTGTAGCACTCAGTAGTAAAGAGCTTTATATTCCGGTGTTAGCCCATAAAGCTCTTAACTACTGACTTTATTCGGTAGATTCGGATAGCGGTGTATTACAATAGTACTATTTACACCTAATATACAGTACATAATACTAGTCTAATACACAGCATATCCCACCTAAAACATACTGAATTTCCGAATTTCGGAACCGAATCGAACCGAATAGAACCAAATTCAGCCGAATTTATTCTAATCTGAATAAATCCGAAATGAATTCATTCAAATTCAAATAAATCCAAAATGAATTCATTCAAATTTTGCCGAATTCGAATCGATCCGAACCGAAATTCGAAAAGTCCGAATTGATCCGGACCGAAAACTAACCAAATTTTTTAGCCATGCACATATCTAATTACCAGCCCTTAAAAGGGCCTTTTGCGGGGCATTGCCCAAAAGTAATCAGCTCTTTTACCTGTAATATGACCCCCCTACACCGCCGCCACCTATATTAAATATATTAACCCTTAATCTAATCCCCCTACACCGCCGCCACCTATATTAAATATATTAACCCCTAATCTAATCCCCCTACACCGCCGCCACCTATATTAAATATATTAACCCCTAATCTGCCCCCTACACCGCCGCCACCTATATTAACTATATTAACCCTAATTATATATATTATATTATATATTAACTATATTAACCCTATCTAACCCTAACACCCCTAACTTAATTATTATTGCAACAAATCTAAATAATATTAATATTATTAACTAAAATATTCCTATTCAAAACTAAATACTTACCTAAAAAATAAACCCTAAAATAGCAACAATATAATTAATAATTACATTGTAGCTATTTTAAGGTTTATATTTATTTTACAGGTAACTTGGTAATTATTTTAACTAGGTACAATAGCTATTAAATAGTTAATAACTATTTAATAGCTACCTAGTTAAAATAATTACCAATTTACCTGTAAAATAAATCCTAACCTAAGTTACAAATACACCTACACTATCAATAAATGAATTAAATAAACTACAATTATCTAAACTAAAATATAATTAAATACACTAAACTAAATTACAAAAAAAACAAACACTAAATTACAAAAAATAAAAAAAGATTACAAGAATTTTAAGCTAATTACACCTAATCTAAGCCCCCTAATAAAATAACAAAGCCCCCCAAAATAAAAAAATGTCCCTACCCTAAACTAAATTACAAAAAGTAATCAACTCTATTACCAGTCCTTAAAAAGGGCCTTTTGTGGGGCATTGCCCCAAAGTAATCAGCTCTTTTACCTGTGAAAAAAAGAACAACCCCCCATTACAACCCACCACCCACACACCCCTACTCTAAAACCCACCCCATCCCCCCTTAAAAAAACCTAAGTTTAACCCCCAAGTGGTCCTTACCTGTCCTGAAGACGGGCGGAGAAGGTCTTGTTCCAGGTGGAGAAGTCTTCTTCCAGGAGGCGATGTCTTCTTCCAGGAACCAGCCGGCGCGAAGTGGAGGAGTTGAAGACTCTATTGGCTGATTTCAATCAGCCAATAGAATTACAGTAGCTCTCATCAGATTGGCTGATTTGAATTTGAAGGCTCAAATCAGCCAATAGGAATTCAAGGGACGCCATTTTTAATCGCGTACCTTAAATTCCGATTCAGTGTACGGCGGCGATTGTATGAAGAGGATCCTCCACGCTCCATGGCTCCAGTCTTCAGTTCCAGCCTCACCGATCTTCAGTTCCTGCATTGCCGGTCTTCAGTTCCAGAGAGGACGGTCTTCAGCTCTGCGGTCATCGGTCTTCAACTCCTCCGCTCCGCGCCGGCTGGTTCCTGGAAGAAGAAGAGGTCGCCGCCTGGAACAGGACCTTCTTCGCCGGTCTTCAGGACAGGTAAGGACCACTTGGGGGTTAGACTTAAGTTTTTTTAAGGGGGGATAGGGTGGGTTTTAGAGTAGGGGTGTGTGGGTGGTGGGTTGTAATGGGGGGGTTGTTCTTTTTTTCACAGGTAAAAGAGCTGATTACTTTGGGGCAATGCCCCGCAAAAGACCCTTTTAAGGGCTGGTAATAGAGCTGATTACTTTGGGGTAATGCTTTTCAGGGCTATTTGTAATTTAGTTTTGGGTAGGGACATTTTTGTATTTTAGGGGGTAATACATTTATTATAGGTGGTGGCGGTGTAGGGGGATTAGATTAGGGGTTAATCATTTTAATATAGGTGGCGGCGGGGTAGGGGGATTAGATTAGTGGGTAATGTAGTTAAAATAGGTTGTGGTGGTGTAGGGGGATTAGATTAGGGGTTAATATATTTAATATAGGTCGCGGCAGTGTAGGGGGATTTGATTAGGGGGTAATGTAGTTAAAATAGGTGGTGGCGGGATAGGGGGCTCACATTAGGGGGTAATAATTTTAATATAGGTGGCAGTGGTGTAGGGGGATTGCATTAGGGGTTAATAATTTTAATGTAGGTGGCGGCGGTGTAGGGGGATCACATTAGGGGGTTAGACATTTAATGTAGGTGGCGGCTGGGTCCGGGAGCGGCGGTTTAGGGGTTAAACACTTAATTGCGGCGGGGGATTGCGGTTGACAGGTAGATAGACATTGCGCATGTGTTAGGTGTTAGGTTTTATTTTGAAGGCAGTTTAGAGAGTTACAGGGCTCCAATACTCAGCGTAAGGCTTACTATGCCTGCAATTTGTGGCAAGGTAAAAATGGAGTAAGATTTCTCAATTTTCGCCACAGAAGTCCTTACACTGTATATTGGATACCAAACTGCGCGGGTTTGGTATACCTGTCTATGGGCCAAAAAATTATGGCTGAAGGCAGAAATATACAAGCGTAACTTCTATGTTATGCCGTATATGTGATACCAAACCAGCACAAAATTTGTTGTTAACGGCTTTTGCGGGCGACGCTGCATATCTGATCGGGCCCCAGATTGTCAACTTCTGGTCTCCTGGAGTGGTCAGCACCACTACACACTACATACATAGCTGATGAGAAGCTAAAGCTTGATGCAGCCCTCTTCTGTTCAATAACTTTGTATACTGTAATGCTCGTGGGATACTCCTCTATCAGACCGAACTCGGCCAGTAGTCTTATTATCCCAGAGTCGAGCTGGAATGATAGGGAATATCCCAGATCAGAGAAAGTTAGTAAGATGAGGAAGGCGGCACTCACCACAGGCAGGACAGTCCCCAACGGCAACAGCAAAGCAGTCCAAGGACAAACCACTAGAAAGGTCAGGCAGGGTTTGGCAACAGCACAGAAGTCCAAGGGCACACCACTAGAATGATCTGGCAGGCAGGATTTGACATCAGTAGAGCAGTCCAAGGGCACACCACTAGAATGGTCAGGCAGGCAGGGTTCTGCAACAAAGAGGCAATCCAGAGCAACAGGGGTTAATAAGCAGAGTAGTCAGAAAGGCAGGGTTCAGCAGCAGAATATCAATACAGCAAATTAGGGGTTAAATAGACAGAGTTATCAGACAGGCAGGGTTCAAACACATTAAGGCAATACTGTAGTAATGATCTATCACACCCAGGAGCACACAAATTAACACCTATACTTGGGCAGTGATAGATCGTTATTGAGGGACTTTAGGAGCAGGAGTCACACCACAGGAATCCAGACCGGCATCTGAGAGAGAGGCACGTGCGGCGATGACGTCAGTGCCGCACACATCCGTCAGCACTGCACAGCCCCTGGCAACAAGCAGGGAAAGAGACGCTGCGCCCCTAGCAACCGCTAGAGCGGCACAGCGTGACATATACTATAATTTCTTACTGACTTAGTGCTAGATTACAAGTGGCATGCTATTTAGTGCTCCCGCTTGAGTATTAATTTTGCTAGAAGTTAAATTTCTGTGCGCATCGGGTAGTGCTTGTATTACAAGATGAAAGTAAAAAGGTGAAACCCATCACATGCAAAGAGCTCAACTTCACATATCCGATCCTGTTAACATATCCCTCCCCATAGACTTCAGTGAAGCATTCAAACTAAAAAAATGTAACACCTATACTCACTTTACTATTAATATTTTTAATTTTAGTGTTCTTCACATTGCAATATATGTAATATATACACTTACCGGCCCCTTTATTAGATACACCTGTTCAATTTCTTTGTAACACAAATTGCTAATGGGCCAATCGCATGACAGCAACTCAATGCATTTAGGCCTTTAGATGTGGTGAAGACGACTTGCTGAAGTTGAAACCTAGCATCATAATGGGGAAGAAAGGGGATTTAAGTTTCTTTAAATGTGGCATGGTTGTTGGTGCATGATTATACATGAATAAACATCTGAACTGACGACCGCCTGACCGCAGATGTTTAATCATGCTGTTAGGATGCTACAGGGAATTGCATTGTATATATATTGGTGATAAGCCGCTATATATAAAAACAGTTTTTCCGCTCTGGTGTTTATTCATTGTATTGCATCAGCTGGTCCGGATTCTGTTTGTGTGATTAATGAACCTATTTCACTTGGTTGCTATGACAACCTTATGGCATATTTTTATGATGTCCTGAGCGGTTAACACAATTTAATATACAGTTCAAAAGATGTGTTGATTGTACTAAGTATATCAATGTATAGAGGTTGTAAGATCTTCTTGTCAAGTCATAAAATAGATATTGTTATATGTTTTTAGAATTGTATTTGGGACCGGCCCCATGTTGCCCGGGATGATGACGTCACACTGCAGGGCATGCCTATCCAGGAGAGCGTGGAGACCGGCATCTGCTGCACTTAATATAAGTTTGGTGAAGGGTAAGTTTATGTTGTTTCACTTATTTGTCTTAGGACAGACCTATTGGTCTTGAAACGTTCACAACATACAGAGATTAAATAAAATGGCTATTGGAGTGCGCTTTTCCTGCTGACTATATATATATATATACATATATGTGTGTATGTGTGTGTGTATTGCTATATACATCTGTATATATACCTATACCTGTATATATTTATGTAGGTATAGACATATATTAAATATAAATTATTCAGATGTATATATTGAAACATAAAATAACATGTATTTCTATGTGAAGAACATTAGAATGTACAATATATTAAATAAGTTCTAAAAATTTTTAACAAATCCAGGCCCTTTTAAATTAACCCCTAGCACCCTGTTTTTGATGTGCCAAGTGCCTCGATTACTTGCCCCTCCAACTGCCACCTGCTGTTACCAGCCACACCTAAATTTTGCTTGGTGCAACTGGATCCTTTCCAGGCCACGCAGCAAAGAACTACATGCCCCAGAATGCCATGGCCCAAGGGGGTTTAACCTGTTCTGCTTGTCACTGTCTACCTGGTTAAACCCTTCTGCTCAGTGCTAACAGCAGGCTTCCTAAATTAGCATGTGAAAACTTTAAATTCCAAAATGCCAGATGCGATCACCTGGCACTGTGTGAGTATGTCACATGACTGAAAGAACCTGCATGCTTCTTAAGACCAGCATCTTTTTAATTCACATGTATCACATGTATGCCTCAGGAATTTGTGAGTTGTTATTTTGCTTTCCACATGACGATTCTGCTTAAAATATATGTAACAGATTTGAAATAGCTTATGATATAAAATTAAATGATGAGGTTGATAGGAGCATTCACCAAACTGAACATGAAATTTTTACATCTGTTGAAGTTTTAGCAAGTTTATATCAGAATTGTCGAAAATCTAGGAAATGTGTGTGCATATATGTATTTGTGTTATATATATATATATATATATATATAAGTATTCCACATAATGCAGGCACTCATTGGTCTTGTTAAAATATTCCAAATTTATTAAGGCATAGTTAAAATGACATAACGTTTCGGCACCAAGTTGTGCCTTTGTCAAATGTCAGCATAAAGAACAAAAAATATGCAGCACACTTAAAACCAATACAAACCTTGTATTGGTTTTAAGTGTGCTGCATATTTTTTGTTCTTTATGCTGACATTTGACAAAGGCACAACTTGGTGCCGAAACGTTATGTCATTTTAACTATGCCTTAATAAATTTGGAATATTTTAACAAGACCAATGAGTGCCTGCATTCTGTGGAATACTTGGATGATTTGTAGCAGAGCACCGTGGCATTAATGGAGTGGTGAGATTGTGCTTTCCCTTAAAGGAACTATATATATATATATATATATATATATATATATATATATATAAGTCCAAGTAGCTGATCCACCCACCTGCTGGCAACTACCTGGGTGCAAATATGTAAACTATACTTCCAAATGAAAATGCACTCACAGGAACTTTTGGGTGATAAGAATCCAAAATTTTATTAACGTTTCGGAGATATACAAACACATAACGAAAACTTGGTTATCATCCCAGTATTTTTAATCAGTATTTATAACATGGGTCACATAATGTTTAAGCTGCATATATGCAAATTGATTGCCCGTGAAGGAGGCTGGACTAAATTGATTTCAACAGTTTTAATGTCCAATTATCTGCTTGTTTTTAAAATTCATTATTTCCTTAATATAGATGACATTTATATTACTGGACATCCCTAATGTGTGCCTCATTAATATATATGCTGTTGATTAAGTAAATACCTTTTTAATACATTTTAAAAACCCTCAAGTTTAAACTTCATTTCTACCTTAAATAAATAGTCCCATTTGATCCTTTTGATGGTTCTCTCTACATCTAAATGTAGAAGAAAGGCCTCAGATACGACCGATATATATCACTTTTCTATTGTTTCTATCTTGCCAAAACATGAAAAATCTTTCTGATACTAGAAATGGAGGATTTTTCTGAACAAATCCTGTCTGATCTTCATTAATTAAGATGGTAAAATGGATTTCAGCTTATTGGCTAAAATTTTCATAACTATTTTATGGTCCACATTAACTAGCAATATTGGTCTGTGTAATTGCATTTAAGGGGTATCTTTATGTGTTTTAGGTATGACTATAATAATAGGAGTTTTAAAATGTTGTGACATTGAAATGTTTTCTAACAGATAAACACTATGGGCCAGATTACGAGTGACGCGCTAACTCTTGCATGCAAACAATATCAGGTTTATTGTGGGTGCTTGTGCGTGTCAGAAGTAGAGCGTATTACGAGTTGAAAGTAAAAGTTTTTGCTCAAGCGCAATTGAATTAAACGTGTGTTAGGTTATCGCAACCTCAGAGATCTGGTTAACTGTTACACTTAAATAAAACGTGTCAAAAAACATCAAAAATATATGTTCACCAAATGAATATATGAACAAATGCACGAACTGATTTAAAGAAAATGAAGAAATACAAAATACATCAATATTTATTTTTACGTTAGCTTTAAGGGTTAAATACCTGCAGTATGCTGGAGAGCGGCACTAATCCCGACCCTTATTCACAGTGCTCTAGCTGCACTAACAGCAGTCTTAGCAAGGCAGATCCCTAAACCTGCGTTAAAAGAGTATATAAATTAACACAGGCTAATATTTGTGTGCTCCACTTGTCCAGCCAATAATATATTGGGAAAGAAATAAAAAAACAACTGCAAAATTATCAGTTTCTCTGGTTTTACTATTTATAGGTATGTGCTTGAGTAAAATGAACATTCTTGTTTTATTCTATAAACTACTGACAACATGTTTCCCAAATTCCAAAAATAAAATTGTCATTTAGAGCATTTATTTGCAAAAAATGACAACTGGTTAAATTAACAAAAAAGATGTAGTGTTTTCAAACCTCAAATAATGCAAAGAAAACAAGTTTATATTCATTTTAAAACAACAGAATAAGAATGTTTTAACTTAGCAAGAGTTCAGAAATCAATATTTGATGGAAAAATCCTGATTTTCTTGGCATGCTCTCCACAAATATTTCACATTGCTGTTGGGTGACTTTATGCCATTCATGGCACAACAATTCAAGCTGTTTGGCTTTGTTTAAAGGTTTGTGACCATCCATCTTCTTCTTGATCACATTCCAGAGGTTTTCAATGGGGTTCAGGTCTGGAGATTGGGCTGGCCATGACAGAGTCTTGATCTGGTGGTCCTCCATCCACACCTTGATTAAACTGGCTGTGTGGCATGGGGCATTGGGGAACATTGTCAGTGCAGAAGGAAGTAAGTTTTCTTCCAGGATAAACTTGTTCTTGGCTTAATTCATGCGTCCTCCGCAAAGAAAAATCTGCCAAATTCCAGGTCACCTGGAATCTTTTGTCAGTAGTTCATAGTATAAAATAAAAACGGATGATTTTGCCTCTTAATATATATATATATATATATATATATATATGTGTGTATGTGTATATTTATATTTATATATATATATATATATATATATATATATATATATACTCTGTGGGCTCCATTTATCATTGCAATTCTCCTACATTTGCGCCTATTAATACGCCGTTGTAAATTCTCTCCCATTTATGAAACCAAAATACGACCAAAAAAACTGATTTACGACCTAAAAATCTGACCACTCTATTTGATCTCGCCAAGGCGCACATGTGCGCCAATTGAAGGTTAAAACTGTACTTTTTCAGTCGTATTTTTAGCAAATCGACTGACTGATCGCCAAATTTCCTATTTATCATTATTTTGCGCCATGGGAAAACCTAATCTTCTCCTACAATTACAACCTCCAAAGTTCTCCATATCCACTGTGGAGAACATTGCATTAACTTCATTTTTTTAGAGAGAGAACATGGAATATTTTTTACTGTTGGCTGCTATTTCTTTAGCAAGGGGCCGTGAAAATCGTCTTTCTGATGGTAATATGCCCTTACGGAGACGCCAAAGAGTGCCAAGAGTTTTTTTACCCTGGTGTGGACTACAAGCATTTTCTGATAAGGAGATTAAGCAAACATTTCAGATTAATAGGGAGAGTATAATCAATCTTTACTTGCTGATACAAAATGACATTGACCCTAGGACAAGAAGAACAAGGGCAATACCTGGACTCTTAAAATTATTGGCTGTTTTGAATTTCATGGCAACCAGTTCATTTCAGGCAGTCTCTAGTGCTGTGGTGGGCATTAGCCAGCCTTCATTTTGCAGGCATCTCAGAATTGTTTTAAAATCAATTTTGAAACATCTTAATAAGTTTATTTTTGTGCCCAGGAATGTGCAAGAATGGCACACAGTAAAGGCCTCATTTTATCAAGTAGCTGGTATGCCTAATGTTCTTGGTGCTATTGATTGCACCCATATAGTTTTAAGACCACCATCTTTAAGGGAGGAGCAATACAGGAATCAAAAAAGCTTCCATTCAATTAATGTTCAGGCCTTGTGGGATGCCAACCTAAAAATTTGGGCTGTGCGTTCAGGATTTCCTGGTTCCTGCCACATTCTCAAACAATCTGCATTATTTACGTTATCGTTTGAACGTGGAGACATGCCACACGGTTGGCTATTGGGTGAATATAACTTTATTTTATTTTTGTGTTATTGTAACAATATGTTTAATTTTTTTTTAATTTGAAGGACATTTACTTTTTTGGAAATGTATATACCTTAAACACAAGCTAATATTGAATATTGAAAATTATTATTCTTTTAGAATTCATTTTATTATCTTTTTATTTATTTTCTTTCTTAATTTTTGTATTGCTAAAAGTACATATAGATTTCACAATTCATTTTTTCAACTTTAATTACATGTAATATTTTAATTTATTTGTAGGTGACAGTGGTTATCCGTGTAGGCCATGGCTTTTGGCCCCAGTACCATCGCCTCATACACGTGCAGAGTTAAAATTCAATGAGCCACACCGTAGCACAAGAAGTGCTATAGAGAGACCTTTCGGTGTCTTAAAGATGAGATTTAGGGTGTTGGACCAGTCAGGAGGAGACTTGCAATACTCACCAGAGAAGTGCAATGACATAATTATTGTATGCTGCATGTTGCATAACATTGCCATATCTCAAGGCAACCTAGAGGAATTGTGTCCAGAGAATCCTACAGATGACATTTATGTCCCCCAAGACATATTAAACAGGCACACTACTAGGGCAGGTGTTCAAAACCATTTGGAAATTATTGAAAGATATTTCTCATGTAAGTGTTGATTTTTAAATTTTTTTTTTTTTCATCAATTTTGAGTATTTTAAATAAATAATTTTTTCCTTTTTTATTGTATTACAGAAACCATGGATAACACCGGACTTGTGTAAAATTGGACATGAATAATCTTCCAAAATCGTTATTTACTCCCGTTATGTAATCAGAGAGAGGAAAAAAAAGTTGTGTTTATTTGTTAGAATAGAATTTAAATTCTTTTTATTATTAATAAAGTTTTTTAAAAGCTAGATATTGTATTTTTTGAAATATTTTAATAATATCTTTATTATTTAAATAACAATTACTTATTCGACATTTTCAAACATTTAACAGTTTTGCAATTTAAACTTCAACATTCCAAAAATATGAGTGCCCAACTTTTCAACATGAAAAATTTTGAAAATGTATTCTGAATCTGCTTTTAATATTGCATTTCTTTCTTCTTGCAATCTTAACATTTCTTTAAAAAATTCACTTTGCTCATTCCTGAATGCCAAAACCATGTCTGTAAGGTTTTGTATTTCATTTCCCCTGCCTGGTACATCTTGTAGGTTTCTAAATTGTTCAGGTCTTTCATCTTCCTCTGATTCATTGACCATTATATATTGTGGAGTTTCAAAATTAGGTGGAGTTGGTCCCTCTGGTATGTGTCCCTCTATCTGTGTCTCATCCTCATCTTCTGGACATACAGAATCCTCAAACAGAGGTTCCAAAGTAATTTTGACCTGAAACGTATGGATACATGGAACATATGTATTATTAATATGTTACATTCATTAATATTTAAAAAAAAATGAACATTACAATTAACCCCTTAAGGACACAGCTTCAGGATTCTCAATTGTTCCATGACGGAATAATTCTGTCATTGGTCAATAAGGGGTTAAAAGTTTACCTACCATCGAATAATGACATTGAACTGTCCTGCATAGTTTGTAGTAATGCACGAACACCTATTACATTGAAAATACGTTTAACATTAGAATATGAATTTTAAGAACATTCATTCAAAATCCAATCTACATTAAAAAAAAATGTTTTTATTGTGTATAATTACACTTTTTATATAGTCTTTTTAAGACTAACAATTAAAATACAATTATATATAAAACCAAAAAAATACAGAATTCTTAAAATCCTGTAAAGCAGTGATGTATCATTTTCAAAGTATTTATGTTTCATATGTAACTTATTTGAAATTGATGCATAATCAAGTCTATTAAATTGCATGTTTCGTGTACATAAATAGTTTGTAAAAATAAATGTAAACATCACTGCTCTCGACCTGTAACTTCAGTTCATACATATTTCATTCCAATATCTATTTATTTGCTATTTTGTTGTAAAAAAATAGCAAATACATATTACAATTAAATAATGTATATTACAATAAATTTCTATTTCACATATTAAAATCTAAATCTAAAAATGTATTAAAAAAATTAATAGATTACAAGACAAATTTAATTAACATACGGATAGATTACGAGTTTTGTCGTTAATGGTGTGCTGTGCTAACTAGCAGTTTATGCTCACCGCTCACCTACAGACAACGCTGGTATTACGAGTTTTTACAAACCCGTCGTTAGCCGCAGAAAAGTGAGCATAGAGCAAAATTTTGCTCCACATCTCACCTCAATACCAGCACTGCTTACGTTAGCGGTGAACTGGCTAAACGTGCTCGTGTACGATTTCCCCATAGGAATCAATGGGGGAGAGCCGGCTGAAAAGAAAACTAACACCTGCAAAAAAGCAGCGTTCAGCTCCTAACGCAGCCCCATTGATTCCTATTGGGAAATAAAAGTTATGTCTACACCTAACACCCTAACATGAACACCGAGTCTAAACACCCATAATCTTACACTTATTAACCCCTAATCTGCCGTCCCCGCTATCGCTGACACCTACATTATATTATTAACCCCTAATCTGCCGTTCCGGACACCGCTGCCACCTACATTATACTTATGAACCCCTAATCTGCTGCCCCCAACATCGCCGACACCTACATTTTATTTATTAACCCCTACTCTGCTGCCCCCAATGTCACCGCCACCTACCTACACTTATTAACCCCTAATCTGCCGCCCCCAATGTCGCCACCACTATATTAAAGTTCTTAACCCCTAAACCTAAGTCTAACTCTAACCCCCCTAACTTCAATATAATTTAAATAAATCTAAATAAAATTACTACAATTCACTAAATTATTCCTATTTAAAACTAAATACTTACCTGTAAAATAAACCCTAAGCTAGCTACAATATAACTAATAGTTTACATTGTAGCTAGCTTAGGGTTTATTTTTATTTTACAGGCAACTTTGTATTTATTTTAACTAGGTACAGTAGTTATTAACTATTTAATAACTACCTAGTTAAAATAAAGACAAATTTACCTGTAAAATAAAACCTAACCTAAGTTACAATTACACCTAACACTACACTATAATTAAATTAATTCCCTAAATTAACTACAATTAAATACAATTATCTAAAGTACGAAAAAAAACCCACTAAATTACAGAAAATAATAAAATAATTACAAGTTTTTTAAACTAATTACACCTAATCTAATCCCCCTAATAAAATAAAAAAGCCCCCAAAAATAATAAAAAGTCCTACCCTATACTAAATTACAAATAGCCCTTAAAAGGGACTTTTGCGGGGCATTGCCCCAAAGTAATCAGCTCTTTTACCTGTAAACAAAGTACAATACCCCACCCCAACATTAAAACCCACCACCCACACACCCAACCCTACTCTAAAACCCACCCAATCCCCCCTTAATAAAACCTAACACTAATCCCCTGAAGATCACCCTACCTTGAGAAGTCTTCACCCAACCGGGCCGAAGTCCTCAATGAAGCTGGGCGAAGTGGTCCTCTAGACAGACAGAAGTCTTCATTCAAGCCGGGAAGAAGAGGTCCTCCAGATGGGCAGAAGTCTTCATCCAGACGGCATCTTCTATCTTCATCCATTCGGCGCAGGTCCATCTTCAAGACATCCGACACGGAGCATCCTCTTCTTTCTTCATCCGACGACTGAATGAAGATTCTTTTAAATGACTTCATCCAGGATGGCGTCCCTTCAATTCTAATTGGCTGATAGAATTCTATCAGCCAATCGGAATTAAGATAGAAAAAATCCTATTGGCTGATGCAATCAGCCAACAGGATTGAACTTCAATCCTATTGGCTGATTGGAACAGCCAATAGAATGCGAGCTCAATCCTATTTGCATCAGCCAATAGGATTTTTCTACCCTAATTCTGATTGGCTGATAGAATTCTATCAGCCAATCGGAATTGAAGGGACGCCTTCATTCAGTCGTCGGATGAAGAAAGAAGAGGATGCTCCGCGTCGGATGTCTTGAAGATGGACCCGCTTCGCCCGGGTGGATGAAGACTTCTGCCCGTCTGGAGGACCACTTCGCCCCGCTTCGTTGAGGACTTCGGCACGGTTGAGGGAAGACTTATCAAGGTAGGGTGATCTTCAGGGGGTTAGTGTTAGGTTTTATTAAGGGGGGATTGGGTGGGTTTTAGAGTAGGGTTGGGTGTGTGGGTGGTGGTTTTTAATGTTGGGGGGTAATGTACTTTTTTTTTTACAGGCAAAAGAGCTGATTACTTTGGGGCAATGCCCAGCAAAAGGCCCTTTTAAGGGCTATTTGTAATATAGTGTAGGGTAGGGCTTTTTATTATTTTGGGGGGCTTTTTTATTTTATTAGGGGGATTAGATTAGGTGTAATTAGTTTAAAAAACTTGTAATTATTTTATTATTTTCTGTAATTTAGTGTTTGTTTTTTTCGTACTTTAGATAATTGTATTTAATTTATTTAATTGTAGTTTATTTAGTAAATTTATTTAATTGTAGGGTAGTGTTAGGTGTAATTGTAACTTAGGTTAGATTTTATTTTACAGGTAAATTTGCCTTTATTTTAACTAGGAAGTTATTAAATAGTTAATAACTATTTAATAACTATTCTACCTAGTTAAAATAAATACAAACTTGCCTGTAAAATAAAAATAAACCCTAAGATAGATACAATGTAACTATTAGTTATATTGTAGCTAATTTAGGGTTTATTTCATAGGTAAGTATTTAGTTTTAAATAGGAATAATTTAGTTAATTGTAGTTATTTTATTTAGATTTATTTAAATTATATTTAAGTTAGGGGGTGTTAGGGTTAGGGTTAGACTTAGATGTAGGGGTTAATAACTTTAATATAGTGGCGGCAACGTTGGGGGTGGCAGATTAGGGGTTAATACATGTAGGTAGGTGTCGGCGATGTTAGGGATGGCAGATTAGGGGTTAATAAAATGTAACTAGTGTTTGCGAGGCGGGAGTGTGGCGGTTTAGGGGTTAATATATTTATTATAGTGGCGGCGATGTCCGGTATGGCAGATTAGGGGTTAAAAAATTATTTTAGTTTTTGCGATTTGGGGGGTCTCGTAATACCGGCGCTATGCAAGTCCCATTGAAAAAATAGGATAAGGCAATTGACATAAGTTGATTTGCGGTATTTTCGAGTCTGGCCGAAAAAGTGAGTGGTACACCTGTACCTGCAAGGCTCGTAATACCAGCAGGCGGAAAAAAGCAGCATTGGGACCTCTCAACGCTGCTTTTTAAGGCTAACGCAAGACTCGTAATCTAGCTGATTGATTTTTATTCTGAACTTTCTTTTAGTATTTATTATAAAAAATACCTCAATTTTGATTGAAAATGTCTATTGCAATCCATATTTTTTTAAAACATTATAATTGTTATTCGTTAAAATTAAAAAAACAAAATGAAGAATCACTTACTGACGCCTTCTTCTCTTTGTACTATATCATGTGAGGTGGATGGTTGGTGCTCTTCAGAGGTGTATTCGTTTTCAAAAGGTTGATCCTCCTGTGCATCTATCTCCTCTTCCTCACGTCCCTCCTCATGTTGCTCTAATTAGTTAAATATACATGTATTAAAATGACTGAATTAAATATATATATTAAAAAAGTTTCAAATACAAATAACAATATTATTAACTTACCTCTAAAATCCATAGTGTCTGCTGGAGCATCCAGGCCAACCACAACTGCGTCACCCATCCTTGCATAAAGCACCTGCTCAAAGTCCGTTAATTCTGCCCTATATCCGGGGCCTCAACCGGTTCCTTTTGTAGATTGCTTTTCTCTGCAAACCTTTTTCTTTTTTTTTAAATATAATATTTATTTGAAAATCACAAACACTATGGCCTAGATTTAGAGTTCGGCGGTAAAAGGGCTGTTAACGCTCCGCGGGTTTTTTTCTGGCCGCACCATAAATTTAACTCTGGTATCGAGAGTTCAAACAAATGCTGCGTTAGGCTCCAAAAAAGGAGCGTAGAGCATATTTACCGCAAATGCAACTCTCGATACCAGAGTTGCTTACGGACGCGGCCGGCATCAAAAACGTGCTCGTGCACGATTCTCCCATAGGAAACAATGGGGCAGTTTGAGCTGAAAAAAAACCTAACACCTGCAAAAAAGCAGCGTTCAGCTCTTAACGCAGCCCCATTGTTTCCTATGGGGAAACACTTCCTACGTCTGCACCTAACACTCTAACATGTACCCCGAGTCTAAACACCCCTAACCTTACACTTATTAACCCCTAATCTGCCGCCCCCGCTATCGCTGACCCCAGCATTACACTTTTAACCCCTAATCTGCCGCTCCGTAAACCGCCGCCACCTACGTTATCCCTATGTACCCCTAATCTGCTGCCCTAACATCGCCGACCCCTATGTTATATTTATTAACCCCTAATCTGCCCCCCACAACGTCGCCGACACCTGCCTACACTTATTAACCCCTAATCTGCCGAGCGGACCTGAGCGCTACTATAATAAAGTTATTAACCCCTAATCCGCCTCACTAACCCTATCATAAATAGTATTAACCCCTAATCTGCCCTCCCTAACATCGCCGACACCTACCTTCAATTATTAACCCCTAATCTGCCGACCGGAGCTCACCGCTATTCTAATAAATGTATTAACCCCTAAAGCTAAGTCTAACCCTAACACTAACACCCCCCTAAGTTAAATATAATTTTTATCTAACGAAATAAATTAACTCTTATTAAATAAATGATTCCTATTTAAAGCTAAATACTTACCTGTAAAATAAATCCTAATATAGCTACAATATAAATTATAATTATATTATAGCTATTTTAGGATTAATATTTATTTTACAGGCAACTTTGTAATTATTTTAACCAGGTACAATAGCTATTAAATAGTTAAGAACTATTTAATAGTTACCTAGTTAAAATAATAACAAATTTACCTGTAAAATAAATCCTAACCTAAGATATAATTAAACCTAACACTACCCTATCAATAAAATAATTAAATAAACTACCTACAATTACCTACAATTAACCTAACACTACACTATCAATAAATTAATTAAACACAATTGCTACAAATAAATACAATTAAATAAACTATCTAAAGTACAAAAAATAAAAAAGAACTAAGTTACAGAAAATAATAAAATATTTACAAACATAAGAAAAATATTACAACAATTTTAAATTAATTACACCTACTCTAAGCCCCCTAATAAAATAACAAAGCCCCCCAAAATAAAAAATTCCCTACCCTATTCTAAAATACAAATATTACAAGCTCTTTTACCTTACCAGCCCTGAACAGGGCCCTTTGCGGGGCATGCCCCAAGAATTTCAGCTCTTTTGCCTGTAAAAAAAAACATACAATACCCCCCCCCCAACATTACAACCCACCACCCACATACCCCTAATCTAACCCAAACCCCCCTTAAATAAACCTAACACTACCCCCCTGATGATCTTCCTACCTTGTCTTCACCATGCCAGGTTCACCGATCCGTCCTGGCTCCAAGATCTTCATCCAACCCAAGCGGGGGCTAGACATCCACTGAAGAAGTCCAGAAGAGGGTCCAAAGTCTTCCTCCTATCCGGCAAGAAGAGGACATCCGGACCGGCAAACATCTTCTCCAAGCGGCATCTTCTATCTTCTTCCATCCGATGACGACCGGCTCCATCTTGAAGACCTCCAGCGCGGATCCATCCTCTTCTTCCGACGACTAGACGACGAATGACGGTTCCTTTAAGGGACGTCATCCAAGATGGCGTCCCTCGAATTCCGATTGGCTGATAGGATTCTATCAGCCAATCGGAATTAAGGTAGGAATTTTCTGATTGGCTGATGGAATCAGCCAATCAGAATCAAGTTCAATCCGATTGGCTGATCCAATCAGCCAATCAGATTGAGCTCGCATTCTATTGGCTGTTCCGATCAGCCAATAGAATGCGAGCTCAATCTGATTGGCTGATTGGATCAGCCAATCGGATTGAACTTGATTCTGATTGGCTGATTCCATCAGCCAATCAGAAAATTCCTACCTTAATTCCGATTGGCTGATAGAATCCTATCAGCCAATCGGAATTCGAGGGACGCCATCTTGGATGACGTCCCTTAAAGGAACCGTCATTCGTCGTCTAGTCGTCGGAAGAAGAGGATGGATCCGCGCTGGAGGTCTTCAAGATGGAGCCGGTCGTCATCGGATGGAAGAAGATAGAAGATGCCGCTTGGAGAAGATGTTTGCCGGTCCGGATGTCCTCTTCTTGCCGGATAGGAGGAAGACTTTGGAGCACCGGATTATGGATCGCCAACCCCCGCTTGGCTTGGATGAAGATCTTGGAGCCAGGACGGATCGGTGAACCTGGTATGGTGAAGACAAGGTAGGAAGATCTTCAGGGGATTAGTGTTAGGTTTATTTAAGGGGGGTTTGGGTTAGATTAGGGGTATGTGGGTGGTGGGTTGTAATGTTGGGGGGGGGGTATTGTATGTTTTTTTTTACAGGCAAAAGAGCTGAAATTCTGGGGGCATGCCCCGCAAAGGGCCCTGTTCAGGGCTGGTAAGGTAAAAGAGCTTGTAATATTTGTATTTTAGAATAGGGTAGGGAATTTTTTTATTTTGGGGGGCTTTGTTATTTTATTAGGGGGCTTAGAGTAGGTGTAATTAGTTTAAAATTGTTGTAATATTTTTCTTATGTTTGTAAATATTTTATTATTTTCTGTAACTTAGTTCTTTTTTATTTTTTGTACTTTAGATAGTTTATTTAATTGTATTTATTTGTAGCAATTGTGTTTAATTAATTTATTGATAGTGTAGTGTTAGGTTAATTGTAGGTAATTGTAGGTAGTTTATTTAATTATTTTATTGATAGGGTAGTGTTAGGTTTAATTATATCTTAGGTTAGGATTTATTTTACAGGTAAATTTGTTATTATTTTAACTAGGTAACTATTAAATAGTTCTTAACTATTTAATAGCTATTGTACCTGGTTAAAATAATTACAAAGTTGCCTGTAAAATAAATATTAATCCTAAAATAGCTATAATATAATTATAATTTATATTGTAGCTATATTAGGATGTATTTTACAGGTAAGTATTTAGCTTTAAATAGGAATTATTTATTTAATAAGAGTTAATTTATTTCGTTAGATAAAAATTATATTTAACTTAGGGGGGTGTTAGTGTTAGGGTTAGACTTAGCTTTAGGGGTTAATACATTTATTAGAATAGCGGTGAGCTCCGGTCGGCAGATTAGGGGTTAATAATTGAAGGTAGGTGTCGGCGATGTTAGGGAGGGCAGATTAGGGGTTAATACTATTTATGTTAGGGTTAGTGAGGCGGATTAGGGGTTAATAACTTTATTATAGTAGCGCTCAGGTCCGCTCGGCAGATTAGGGGTTAATAAGTGTAGGTAGGTGTCGGCGACGTTGAGGGGGGCAGATTAGGGGTTAATAAATATAACATAGGGGTCGGCGATGTTAGGGGTAGCAGATTAGGGGTACATAGGGATAACGTAGGTGGCGGCGATTTGCGGTCGGAAGATTAGGGGTTAATTATTTTAAGTAGCTTGCGGCGACGTTGTGGGGGGCAAGTTAGGGGTTAATAGATATAATACAGGGGTCGGCGGTGTTAGGGGCAGCAGATTAGGGGTACATAAGTATAACGTAGGTGGCGGTCGGCAGATTAGGGGTTAAAAAATTTAATCGAGTGGCGGCGATGTGGGGGGACCTCGGTTTAGGGGTACATAGGTAGTTTATGGGTGTTAGTGTACTTTAGGGTACAGTAGTTAAGAGCTTTATAAACCGGCGTTAGCCAGAAAGCTCTTAACTCCTGCTATTTTCAGGCGGCTGGAATCTTGTCGTTAGAGCTCTAACGCTCACTGCAGAAACGACTCTAAATACCGGCGTTAGGAAGATCCCATTGAAAAGATAGGCTACGCAAATGGCGTAGGGGGATCTGCGGTATGGAAAAGTCGCGGCTGAAAAGTGAGCGTTAGACCCTTTAATCACTGACTCCAAATACCAGCGGGCGGCCAAAACCAGCGTTAGGAGCCTCTAACGCTGGTTTTGACGGCTACCGCCGAACTCTAAATCTAGGCCCATGACAGCTCATAGTCACTGCCCAACATATATTCAGCAGATAAATAATAACACAAAAAAACAGGAAATCTCTTTTACATAGTTGGGATAGGACTATATAACCATATAACATAACATCATCTTAACTGAGATTTTCTCTGGGGGGGGGTTTTCCCCCTTTTTTCGATTCACACTGAACAGTGTGATACTGCTAGAAAAAGAAAAAAGAAAAAACACACACAAACACAAAATAAATAAAAAAAAAAAAAAAAAAAAAAAGAATAAAGAAAGAAAAAAGCCCCTGAGTTAAACTAAATTAGCTTCCCTATTATTAGCTATCCAGGTAGAAGGAAACAAACCTACTAACACTAGTTCTGCAAAGCTGATAGATGATAGAAACGGGAAAAGGATCTGTTTTTGTATGGGGAGGGAGAATGACTTAATAACTGGGCACCATCCTAAAAGAAAGTTCTTTATTCTCTTATCTGATGCGTCCTGCAAATGATATGATTCAAACACTATTTGCTCCTGTATTAATTTAAAGATCTCCACAAACCCCGGTACTCTCTTTGCTATCCAATATTTTAATATCAGATGTCTAACAGTTAATATGATAGTGTTAACAGCACCTATCCAGTGGCTATCTCTAGTATTTAATAGAGATATCAAAAGGATAATGTCTTGTAGCTTCAAAGATACAGATATTTTAAAATGTTGATTAACCCAATAAATGATTTTCGACCAAAGTTGGTTGATTTTGGGGCAAAACCAGAACATGTGTAGCAGGTCAGCTCTAGCATACGAACATCTAGGGCAGCTACTTGATCTTGTTGGATAAAATTTAGCGATTTTCAGTGGGTATAGATAAAAATTATTAATGAGCTTCATGTAGGATTCTTTCCAGCCCATAGAGACCTTGCATTTCTTTGAAATAGAAAAACTCTGTTTAATACTCTCATGATCAATATCTGGAATATGAGGAGACCAAAAATTACAAATCTTATCCAAATATACTTGGCTCTGTTTTGACAACATAATATCCTACATCAATGAAATTGATGTGTCCCCCACAGAGAATTTCTGTAAGAGTACTCTAACCTCAGACCAGGCAGCTGATAAGGGAAAAAGCCAGTTTTGAACAGAGATAAAATGTCTGACCTGGAAGTATGCGAACAAGTTGGACCTGGGAAGATCATATAAATGGAAAAGAGATTCCACAGTAGACATCTGGTGATTTCCATCCAGCAGCTGTTTTATTAAGCTTAACCCTCTTTCAGCCCATACTTTAAAAACTTTTTGAAAAATACCTGGGGTAAATTGAGGGTTACCTCTGATAGGCAGAAAATCTGAATATGTAGGATCAATGCTTAACATGCTACAGAATTTATGCCAGGCTATTACTATATTCTTAAATGATATGAGAGAAGCAACGTTAGAGGGTAACTGTCGCGGTTTACAATGGAGTATAGCCTTTAAGGCAAAAGGATATATTAACGATGTCTCTTCCTCGATAGAAGAGACTGTATTAGCATCTGTGATCCAATCACAAGCAAATTTGGTTAACGTGGCTATATTATACAGCTTAACATCAGGGAGTGATAGACCCCCTGTAGATGACTTCTGCATTAATCTAGCCAAAGCGATACGAGGTTTTTTGTCCTTCCATAAGAATTTCGAAATATTTCCATACAGTTTCCTAATGTCCTTATTCGTAATGAATATAGGTAGATTTTGGAGTGGATAAAGAAGACGAGGAAAGATAATTGTTTTAATTAGATTCACCCTGGCCGTAATAGCCAATGGGAATGCGGCCCATAGTTGTAAATCTAGTTGAATTTTTTGAAACAGAGGCAAATAGTTTGCTGCGTACCAAAACTTAGGATTCTTATGCAGGACCAATCCAAGATATTTAATGGCATTAACCATTTTAAATGGGGTTTTAACAGGAGAACAGGCCGATTTACCTAGACACATCAATTCACTTTTTTCCAGGTTAACCTTATATCCTGAGAATGAGCTAAATTCTTTAAGGAGTTGCAATAATGTTGGAATAGATTGGTGAATATTCTCCAAAAAAAAACAGGATATCGTCGGCATATAACAACACTTTTAACCGTTGAGAGCCAAGAGGGATCCCCGGTAAGCTATCCCTTAATCTGATTGCAAACGGTTCCAACGCCAGATTAAACAATAGTGGGGATAACGGACAGTCTTGTTTGGTGCCCCGTTGCAACATTATCTGAGAAGAACGCACCCCATTTATCAGTAAATATGAGATAGGTTTAGCATAAATTCTGTTGACAAACTGCACAAAGTTTCCTTTAAACCCAAACCTTTCAAGGGACCGGAATAAGTGTTCCCAGATAATAGAGTCGAATGCTTTAGTAGCATCTAACGTGAGTACCGCAATATGTTGCACTGACAAACTTTTATGATCTTGATCAACACTCCAGGCATAATCCAAAAAGGTGGTAACTTTACGGAAGTTCTTTATTGGATTCCTAGCAGTCATAAACCCCGACTGGTCAGGATGTATGAGATTCTGTAGACAACGAGACAATCTTGCCGCTATAATGGCAGCTAAAATCTTATAGTCGGTGTTTAACACCGAGATTGGTCTGTAAGAAGCTAAATCTTCAGGATCTTTGCCTTTTTTAAGGATCAAAGAAATGTTTGCAGCAGAAAAATATGAAGAGATTGGATTGTCTGAAACATAATAGGTATTAAATAGATTTTCCAGTATCAAAAGTAGGGTTGCACCGATACCGATACTAGTATCGGTATCGGTGCCGATACCAAGTATTTGCATGAGTACTTGTACTCGTGCAAATGCACCGATACTTAAACCGATACTTCCAATTACTACTCATACGCCATCTTGTGGTGTTTTTCAAACTGCATGTTCCCATTTAATTTTAAGCTGTAGTGGAGACTTAACTAAAAATTTTCACTTTTGTTCTGCCAATACAAATTGCTGTTATTTGTATTATTGTACGTTTGGGAGGAGTGCTCCAAAAGCTGCTACTTTACAGCTGGAAGCCTACCTGGGAGAGATCACTGTACTTCATTCAGACAAACCCCTGAAGTACTGGGCAGTTAATAAACTGAGATTTAATGGCCCAAAAATATCTTTCTGACCCATGCAGTAGTGTGAAAAGTGAAAGACTGTTCAGCCTTGCGTCAAACGTCCTTACTGATAGCAGAAACAGACTTATAGCTGAACATGCAGAGATGCTTCTGTTCCTTAATGAGAACTTGCCACTAACTTTTGAAAAATGTCTTCTAATTGCTAGATTACCTGTTATACTGCTACTTCTCATCTTGCACAATTATGCTCAAAACATACTGTACTCTGAGGAACATCCTTAGCCAGGGCTGGACTGGGAATAAAAAGCAGCCCTGGAAAAATATGAAGACCAGCCCTATTTTCTATTGAGTCAGTAGAATGCAAATGCCCCATTTTTCTTAAAGGGGATTACTGGGACACTCCTTCCCCAATATTTTTTTCAGAATTAAATTATATTACTTTGTATTAAGTACAAATGTTAGATTTATCAGTTATATAGGCACCCTACAACCCAATTGCATCCAGCAATCACCCCTTTTTTTTTTTTTTTTTTATAAATATTTTTTTATTGAAGTCATATGCAAATACAACAAGGGAAATTTGTCCCCAAACAATGACAGAATAAAGGGAATACATTACCATCACAGTGAAATTGCCAGGTCTGTTAATACAAGTTGTGTCTACCTTCACTACAATTCTAAAATTAAGTAGAAGGGCACAGGGGTAATTGTTAGTAAAAGAGGTAAGGCCTATATTAGATAAAGCGATGGAGTTGCCAAAAGGCCAACTGAGGCTAATTAAGTATGGAGAAGGAATAGTTGAAACCCTTTCATCTATGGCTTTAATAGGGGATTTGGACTCTTAATAATGGGACTTCAGTTTTGTAGTATAATATCAAAAAAGAACATAAATGGGCCCCACCTTGTCACATATAATATAGCTTAGAATATCTATTTAGATAAAATTAAGACAAGGGGGGGGATTAGCAATATGGGTATTTTTTGGGGGGGAGGGAAATGCAGCGGGCAAAAGCCGCTCGAAATAAGGTAAAGGGGAAAATGGGAGGGCGGAGCCAGTCAGGATGTCAACTTAGTATGCAGTTTCTGGATTCTGGGCTATCAAGTATAATATAAGGAGGATTATCTCTCCGGAACACTATGAGTAATGATGTAAGAACTGTAAAATGTCCTGGGTTCTGTCATCATAGAGGCAATAGAGGGAGAAATAGCATATATAGATTTAGTAATAAGTAGTTATCTATATTTATCTATATATATAAACATAAAGCCTCATGACAACTGATAAAACGGGCATCTACATATCAAACATGTCGAGTAATTCGTGAAACTATATAGTGGTAAAATAAACATTAGACTAGTTAAAAAGTGCTTTCAGTTACTACCAAAGAATCTTGCGGGAACAGTGCTGTAGTTACTAATAGTATAGACTTCCCCATACTGGAGAGAGCGCTTCACTTACACGTATATATAACACATGAACATAGTGGTAGAGACTTGGGGTAACTAAAGCTTATACTCAATATTAAATGTAGGGTATGCTGATTACATCTAATGTCAATGTAGTAAGATGACATAATGTATATATACCCCAGGTAGGTTTTTGCCTTAGTATGGATATGAAGGAACCAATCCAAGATAGAAAGTATTACTGATTGGTTTAGAATTCGGGGATCAGTGTGATTCAGGACAGAGTGTTATTGCTACGTGATTTTCTGAGAGTTGGATAATATTATGGAAAAGTGGAGCTCTAAATTTATGAATAGCAATTACAACGCTTTAGAACTACAGTACGTTGGGGGTGAACATGATGGTGTGCAATGGGTAGATGGAGAGAGCTAAAGGAATAGTATACTGGCGCAAACGCCCTCTATAATGGATCTCTTATGGGTAGTATGAATAACTCGGGAACATTATGATCTCCAGTCTACCCTCAATAAATAGTATCTGGATAGCAGGCACCCTCCACTAGGACCTTGCGTTGTAAATATGTATATGGGGAAATGTATTATATAAACTTGTTTCAGAATAGTCCCTAGTAGGCCATGGGTCGAATCAAGCTTGCTAAACAGGTGAACAAGCCAGTAGGGTCTCTGGGAGTTAATGGAGCTATAAATAGCGTGGAATACTCTGGTGCCCAAATAGTAAATATATAGTAACAAAGCATGTCACGAAACCAAATATAAAGAGTGAATACACTGCACCTAAAGGTTAAAATAATCTTATAAGTTGGGGCGTGAGATACTGCGGCATATATAGACAACCTTAATGCTGGAATGTTCCTTAGGGTCAGGATATAGTAATATATAAAATATAAAATAACAATTTATACAGCTAAACTGGCTTTTAACTAGGAACTCACTATGTATGCTGTGTATTTAGGCATTAGACACTGCAGGGATGTAACGTTATAGACACCAACTACAGAAAAAGGATAACCCAAGAGCCATACTAGGCAAGTATAAGACATACTCTGAAAAACTCTACATTAACTGTGCATGTAAAAAACTGTACATCATAACTTGAAACATAGCATGTATTGAAAAGTAATAAAAAGTAACAGAGTTCCTTTCTGGATGTCATCTGAACTCGGGAACTCACAATAGTCTCAGTAACTCACTTGGAAGCTCTAATAAGCAGTATAGTGCATGGGGAGAGTGTTTTATTAAGATGTCGTGATATCAATCAAGAAGCAAACATAAGCAGCCCTCAGAGTGTCCCAGTCAGCTGCATATAACACAAATGTTGTAGCCTTCTGCTGAACAGGCATTCAGAGCGACATCTATCAATAAGTTCTTATGCACCGAGAGCTCCTACTCCCCTGGAAGACACAGCAGTGTGAGCCACCCGGATCAAAAGAGTCTAAAAGTACTGTGAAATGAAGTAAAAAGTCCCTCTTGCATGGCTCATACAGTATCCCCTTCTGTGGATCTAACCCCGGAACAGTATGAAAGGCAGTCCGGTCACAACCCCACAAAGAAAGGTAATCTGACAGGTCTTGATTATAGCTTATAGGACGGTACCTCTGTAAAGTCTCTATTATGTTAAGTGGCTCAGTGAAGGCACCTCTCTGAGGCTTACGTGCAGGGTCGCAACTTAGGTGGCTGTAGGCGGGTGGCAATAAGGATAATTTTCGGCTCCTAGTTTCAAAAGACATGTTTACTTGCCTAGTATTTACACGGAGCTCTCTCTTTACTGACAGGTGAACGGAGTTTCGATCCAAAGCGCCTGCCGCATCTCTCTGAGTCGGGCTATTGCTGAGCTGGGGATGGTCAATAAGGGTATCAGGAGACTCAGGCACGTCTGATATAGAGCTTGGTAGCCACTTCCATTGCTTACAGGGCCGATCTGCGGGAGTCGGCATAGCGACGCTTTCCCTCACATCCTCCTCCATATGTTCACACTGTGTTGCAGTAGATCTGAGGTGATTAGATATGTCCGCAAACCTGGTCGACATCTGTAAACTCAAATCCTGCAGAGCTGCGTATATGTCTGACCAGGGTTCCTTATCCTTAGGCGCCATGACGTGTGCAGGCCGCAAAAGGCAAGTTCTTTCCCGGTTGGCACGGGTGATCAAGCACTGTATCTGCCGCAGCGATAATTCAAATGGAGGAGAAAGTGTCCTGCAGAAGTTAAGATAGTTTTTGGGGTAAACTGCGGGGGGTTAGTCCCAATCCACCACAATATTAAAGAAATTGTTGCAGGAGCTCTCATAGACACATCTCTCTTGGTTAGTTGCTGGCTCCGCCCCCGCAATCACCCCTTTAAATTGTAGCTTTCCAGCCCCAGCTACTGCAGCTGTTTATTTATTGTTATTATTAATATATTTATTGTAGTATTTTTATTTATAAACATGTTCTGTGAACTTTGTGACAACAAGCACATAAAACTGTTTAATTATTTCAAAATGTCTTTTGAGATACAGTTCATAATTATAAAGAAGCAATCTTAAATCAGTCCTTTTTTGTGCTTGATAAACTGTCATGACATAAAAAAGTATCAGTAATTGGTATCGGTGAGTATTTGAAAAAAGTATCGGTACTTGTACTTGGTCTTAAAAAAATGGTATCGGTGCAAGCCTAATCAAAAGCAACTCTTCCTTTAAACATTTATAAAATTCTGCAGGAAATCCATCTGGACCTGCAGCCTTATTCAGTTTCAGTTGGTCAATTGCATTTCCAATTTCTGTACAAGTTATGGGGTCATTCAATACAGCCATTTCTTCAGATTGAATTTTAGACGACTTGATCTTAGACCAGAAAACCTCTTGCTCAACGGGGTTTATATTGACTGGTGAATATAACTGTTGGTAATAATTAAAAAATACTTCACCGATTTCTTTGGAATCAATGTATCTAGAGTCACCATATTTAATGGCTGTAATGAAATTTTTTTTTTTCCTACTTTTGGTGAGCCTCGCAAGATGTTTTGCAGAACTCCCGTGAAATCCCCTATAATGTTGAGTTATTTTTATTTCTTCTTCCTGTGATTTTTGTTTTAAAAAAAGATCTCTCTTTTTTCTGAATCCTAAATATATATCCCAATTGGTCGGAGAGGGGGCAATCTGAACTCTCCTAAATGCATTCTTTACCTTGTTCGACATTTGGATCTCCCTAACCTTAATCTTCTTGTTCGTCGTTTCATGTATGCCGTAATCTCCCCCCGCAACACCGCTTTTGAAGCCTCCCAAAATATTTCTACTTTATTCCTATAATTAGCATTAAGCCTACCATATTCCAACCATTTCTGTTTCATCCATGAACAAAATCTAGGATCAGAATATAGGAACCTAGGGAAACAAAATACAGCCTTGATAGATTTACTCTTACTGTTCGGGGGAAAGTACAATGAGATAATTGCGTGGTCCGAAACTAGAATCTCTCCAATTTCTGCCTCCAATTTCCAAACAGATAAAGATTCCGAGACTAAAAATAGGTCGATCCTAGAAAAGGTCCTGTGGGCTTTAGACTCACATGTGAAAGCCTGAAGATCCGGGTTTTGGATATGCCAAATATCAACCAAATTTAGTTTATGACAGAAATTTTTAAAATACTTAGCATTTTTTTTATACAGAGACATATTTTTATTGGAAAATCGATCTACTTCTGGGTATAAGGTCATATTGAAATCTCCACACAACACTAGATTTTCCCCTTTAAACAGATATAACTTACTTTTGATTTTTCTCCAAAATTCTGCCGAAAATTGGTTGGGGGCATAAATATTACAAAATATAAATCTAGTATTCTTAATACTAATTTGGAGTATAATAAATCTAGCAGAGGGATCGATTTCAGTTTTAATAATCCTGTATTCAAGATCTTTATGAATTAATACCACCACTCCAGCTTTTTTACTAATACCTGAAGAGGTGATAACCTCTTCCACCCATTTAATCTTGAGTTTAGCAGCTTCTTGCTCATTAAGGTGCGTTTCCTGTAAAAACACTTAATCCGGTTTGTGTTTAGCCAAGATTTTAATAATTAATTTGCGTTTAACCGGCGAAGAGATCCCCCCCACATTCCAGGATAGTGTCTTAACTCCTTCTACCATCATCCTTTCCTATATATACCGTCATTAAAACAGGGGGGGGAGAGAAAAAAGAAGAGGACAGCGAAGAGGAAAAATAAATAAATAAATAAATAAATAAATAAAAAAAATTTAAAAAAAGTAAGTCCAGGCTTAACATTGATCATAGTTAACAAAATAAACTTTTTTGGTGTCTTTCCTTATGCATACTCAGACAAAACTGGATACACCTTAAAATATAAAACCCGCTAATCAGCCAGGTCTCTACTGGTCGAATTTTGAGTTTGATCTGGCATGCCATCATACGCCTTAATAAAATCTTTAACCTCATTAATTTCGCTAAACGAGTGTCTTATTCCCTTATCCTCCACTACAATTCTAGCTGGATAAAGTAGTCACACTTTTAGACCTTTATTTATAAGCTGAGTGCAATATGGTGCCATCCCTTTCCTCCTGGAGGAAGTCTCAGAAGAGAAATCCTGGAACAAAAGGATCTTGCTATTACCAAAAGTTGGAGGATCAGTTTTTTTGAACCATTTTAACATATCCACTTTATCCTGGAATTTTAAAAACTTGCATATAGCCATTCTTGGTCTTACAAACCCATTCCCTACAGCTCTCTTAGGGCCCACTCTGTGCGCCCTTTCAATTATTAGAGGTAGGGACTGAGCTGGCATACCCAAAGCCTGTGGTAATGTAACGGACATAAAATTACTTATGTCATCAAATTCAGGTAATTCAGGCAGGCCTCTAATCCTGATGTTATTGCGTCTGGAGCGATCTTCGAGATCCTCCAGACGCAATTGCATACTATTTATTTTGGCCTGTTGTTTTCGAGAGACTGTCTCTTGACTATTTGCCTGATCTTCCAATAGAGAATTCTATTCTCGGCTTCGACCATTCTGGTTGAAAATTGTTTAACCTCTGAGGAAAGTACCCCTATCTCTGTTGCTATAGTACCTAGTTCCTTCTTAATTAACTTAAATTTTGGGGGGAGAATATAGCTGACAACTGTCCAATCAACACCTGTGTGTCGATGACTGACGGTACAATGTCCGTCACTACATCGATACTGGTATCTGCCATTTTGGCTTTTTTATCCTTGGGCTTCACAGGCATCTTTGGTAAACTAACTCTCACCTGTGACACAAACTTATCCATCAAGTGAAGTACAAAAAAAAAGCAAATCTAGCCAGTACCCCACACTGACAAACTTGGGTCTGGCTATTAATGTGACTATGGTTGTGATTAATCAACACACTGGGGTGGTAGTCCCCAGGACTGTCAGGAAAAATCCCTTCTCCTTTATATGTGAAAAAAGTGTTGTATAAGTAAGTGGGAAATTCCCCTGTGAATTCGATGGCAGCGAACTGCCTATATATGTAAAAAAAAAAAAGAAACAGTGGGTCTAGGATCCAGTAGTGAAAAGTGTTGAAGGCCTGTGCCCTGCTAACGCTAACTGTTGTTGACTTAAACCTATACTAACCACAAACAATGAACAGCTCCCTCCCTACCACAGAATAATACTACGCCAGTATTACTATGTATCTGGTCACATTTTGACTTGAGGCCGCAAAATGCTTTAAAGAATATCAGAAAAAAATCAGAGAAATAAATTAACAGAATACCGGCTCTACTCCACCAACTCTGTTATCATTAGTCTGGTGCTCTTGTTCACTCTACATAGATCCTCTAATTTTACAGTTGGACAATTATTACTGCACATACGGTCTCCACCAACATGAAGGTATTTTTAGAAGTAACCAGAATCTAACCAAGCACTAGCTTCATCTTAGAGCAGGAAATAAATTTAACAGAATATTAGGATAAACAACAAAGTTTGGAATTTGAACACAGTAATGTCCCACTTTGCACTAAACTTTTGTATATAAGAGCTTATTTAAAACATTAGTGCTTTAATATCAGGAATCCCTTCATGCAACAGAAAAAAATCCTCTGATCACTTTTCTTATTAAGTTCCTGTGTGAGGTTACTTGATGGAATAGCAGACTCATACAGCTACCACATTTCTTTTTGAGCTCTGTACCTCTCACTAACAGGACCGAGGGAACACAGTATTAATCACTATTTGTTAGATATCCAGTCCCCAGATAGAAAAGTTCCCATGTATGTCTGTGGCCCCAGCACGAGCCTTTTTTCCTACAGTCACACAGTTAGCTTGACATAACAATCCCTTGGAAAACGGAACAAATGGTTAGGGGACCCAGCCCTAAATGTCCAGTGTACTCCTGTTATACCTTCTACAACTACAGCACTGACTTGTTCACCCAGCAAAACCGTGAGACCAAAACAGATCAATCTGTGCCGTGTACTTGCGGTCTCTGCGAGATCATAGTCAGCAAAGTTCTTTATGTGATGCAGGCCAGGGCTTACCAAAGTGCTGCTGCCAGGTAGAGTTGTGGTACCTCCCAATCTCTCTTCCGCGGGTTCTCAGCTTTCTTCCGGATCAATAATACTCCCCAGGTCGGGGGAGCTCCACAGAGTTTGCCACTGCGGTGGCGGTGCTAAGCATTCAGATCCCTCCGCGCGCCTCCAGCACCTCCCCCTGCAGCGTCACTGTGTTCCGGGTAGTGCAATCAACTTCCTCTATCCACAACAGGTAGGCAGCTTGCGTATGATAGGAAGTTACCGGGTAAAGACCCTCTGTATGCTCTCAATGCATCTGTTCACCAGGGCACAATGATAACTCCTGGACTTCTGTTAAAAGATGCGAAATAGCGGTTCTGCCAATGGCCCAACCGGCCTCTGTGATTTCCTCCTCAGGCTGTCGTACAGCCAAATTTCAGCCCTGCTGAACCCCACTTGTGTCGGGGGCTATGAGGCAATGAGTAGGGGCAGTGATTGTAGACACTAAGTCGAAACACCGACATGGAGCATGCTGCTGTTAGGCTCCGCCCTCAAACCGGAAAATCACCTCACAAACCTTTTTCTTAATGTTTTTTTCTAATATCGGTTACCCTCTTCTGACAGGCCCTTACATCCTTCGGAAAACTTCCTTCTGCCGAAACCAAGCTACTAATTTGGGTCCAAATTGATCTCTTTCTCTGTGGGTTTACAGTTCTTGCTTGATACCCAATAATTTCATCATAATGTTCGATAACCGATTCGACCAAAATACAATTTTGATGATGAGTAAACATTATACTTCTCCCGCTTTTGGTCTTTCCAGCTTGGCAGATGCCATTGTAAAAATGAGCTAGTTAAGTGTGCAAAAAATAACTAAAGTTTGGATACAAAATAAAGTTTGCTTTATAACGGTTTCAAAACAATGTATCTATGTAGTTGATGAAAAGGTGCATATACTGTATAATTATGTTCTAGAAAGATCCCTATGTCGCATTTTCTATTTCATTGAATAGATGGATTTCCATTTTATTGTGGTCATGTGATTTTTTATATTTTAAAAAATGTAACATGTAAAGAAACATTATTGGGTTATGAATAACAATGTTTAATTTCAAAATCATGACATTTAAAAAAAATATTCATTTTTATTTGACATTAGTAATAGTTACATATTTTCCATTTGTTATTGTTGCCAAAAAATAGTGCTGTTGTTGCGCAGTTCTATCCAATGTTTCATTTTAGTTACAATTTATAAAAATTAAGATACATGTCATGTTGAGTAAAAAAAGAATAATAATACAATGTATATTGATTAAAAGCTAATTTGTAAAATATTATAAATATTTATAGCTATATAGAAAAATAGGCGTTATGTCACAAAATTGCGCATTTTATAAACAAAATTAGTTCCGTGAGTGAGTAGAGTTTATTATTGATCTTTATTTTGAAAATGCCACGTTCCAAAAAGTTCTCAATTGGAGAATTACTAATAATTTCGTATACAATGGATAAATATTTACCCAAAAAAAGAAAAGGTATTTTCACTTTGGAGCAGGACAGAAGAAACAGGATTCTTTGTGAGATGGTGCGTCTAGTTAGGATAGTCTCTTAACAAAAATGGACAAGAAAGCAATGCCTGAAAAGATACAATGATTTGTACAGGAGGCAATCTAAACTGCGCACTTTGATCAAGAGTTACCTTAAAAAATGTAAGCATTATACAATATTAATGTTGTTTAATAATAGAATACTTGTACACATGAGCAAATATTTTTTGATTTTTAAATATTGGTATTAGCAATGTTATTGATGCTTTATTGAGATTAAAGTGGGTATTTTATTCTTCACTATTGAATTATAAATGCATTACATCGCAAACAAAATTAAGTCTTATCTTCACTCTTCAAAAAGTATCCATTGAATTTGTAATTGTCTCAATAAGAACAAAAAGTGAGTCAATAATAGGATTAAAAGATTAGCCCTGTGAGAAGATAATTTTTGATTGAATCAATAAAGTATTTGTTGTATTTGCAGACAAAGTATTTTAGTTAATGCATTTTTAAATAGATTTTGTATCATTTTAGTAACAGTAGAAATCATAAAAATTTTAAATTAATTGAATTTCTATTCTCTATTATGTAATAAGTCAAAAGAAGAAGAGCGCCCAGGTACCTTTGCCCCATTGATACCACTTCTTCAAGTTCTGGGGGGGAATCAGATCCACTGCCCACTGTTTTTATGGACAATGATGGGACTGATGAAACAGGTATGAAAGAAGTAACTTTAAATTTAATAACTAAATAAATTCTAATAAAGGTAATAATTTTTATTTATATTTTTAAATTTTAATAAAGGAATACATAATAGCAGTCAAAATAATAGTAGGAGGATCAATGAACCCAAAGAAGCAGAAATTACAAACATTACAGGTAATTTAAACAAAGGATTATAATTTCATGTGTTTTTAATTATATATTATATTTGATATTAATTGAAATTTTATCACAATTAATTGTATTACATGAAGAGCCTATAAACAATGATGAGTGTAATCGTGAAGAGTGTGATGAGGCTGAAGTTCAGAATATTAATGTTATTCAACAAGAGATTAAAGAGGAAGAAGATTTGGAGCAAGTGGACGAGGTGGAGCATGAGGAAGAGAAGGTTCATCCAGGAACATCAGGTGAAACACTGTTGAAAATGATATCAGCTATCATTACAAAAAAAATCAATCACATATTTAATTTTTTTAATAAGGATTTCAACATAAGTAAAGTAATTATCAGGTCAAAGCAAAATTACATACATAATAATGTTTGTTTCTTTTTTATTTCATTTTCTATATCATTCTATATTTTCATATCTACTATATATCTTTTTAAATATAGATCTACATACATATATACAGTATATATATTAACAGCTAGATTTAGAGTTCTGCGGCCAAAGGAGTGCGTTAGCTACGCGTGCTTTATTTCCCCCGCACCTTTTAAATACCGCTGGTATTTAGAGTTCACAGAATGGCTGCGTTAGGCTCCAAAAAGGGAGCGTATAGCATATTTACCGCCACTACAACTCTAAATACCAGCGTTGCTTACGGACGCGGCCAGCTTCAAAAACGTGCTCGTGCACGATTCCCCCATAGGAAACAATGGGGCTGTTTGAGCTGAAAAAAAACCTAACACCTGCAAAAAAGCAGCGTTCAGCTCCTAACGCAGCTACATTGTTTCCTATGGGGAAACACTTCCTAAGTCTGCACCTAACACCCTAACATGTACCCCGAGTCTAAACACCCCTAACCTTACACTTATTAACCCCTAATCTGCCGTCCCCGCTATCGCTGACCCCTGCACTTTATTATTAACCCCTAATCTGCCGCTCCGTACACCACCACAAGCTACATTATAGCTATGTACCCCTAATCTTATAGCTATGTACCCCTAAACACCGCCGACCCCTATATTATATTTATTAACCCCTAATATGCCGCCCCAACGTCGCCGCTACCTACCTACACTTATTAACCCCTAATCTGCCGACCGGACCGCGCCGCTATTATAATACAGTTATTAACCCCTAATCCGCCTCACTCCAGCCTCAATAACCCTATAATAAATAGTATTAACCCCTAATCTGCCCTCCCTAACATCGCCGACACCTAACTTCAAGTATTAACCCCTAATCTGCCGATCGGAGCTCACCGCTACTCTAATAAATTTTTTAACCCCTAAAGCTAATTCTAACCCTAACCCTAACACCCCCCTAAGTTAAATATAATTTTATTCTAACGAAATAAATGAACTCTTATTAAATAAATTATTATTATTTTCCTATTTCAATCTAAATACTTACCTGTAAAATAAACCCTAATATAGCTACAATATAAATTATAATTATATTGTAGCTATTTTAGGATTAATATTTATTTTACAGGCAACTTTGTATTTATTTTAACCAGGTACAATAGCTATTAAATAGTTAATAACTATTTAATAGTTACCTAGTTAAAATAATTACAAAATTACCTGTAAAATAAATCCTAACCTAAGTTACAATTAAACCTAACACTACACTGTCAATAAATAAATTAAATAAACTACCTACAATTATCTACAATTAAACCTAACACTACACTATCAATAAATTAATTAAATACAAAACCTACAAATAAATACAATCAAATAAACTAACTAAAGTACAAAAAATAAAAAAGAACTAAGTTACAAAAAATAAAAAAATATTTACAAACATTAGAAAAATATTACAACAATTTTAAACTAATTACACCTACTCTAAGCCCCCTAATAAAATAACAAAGCCCCCCAAAATAAAAAAAAATGCCCTACTCTATTCTAAAATTAAAATAGAAAAGCTCTTTTACCTTACCAGCCCTGAAAAGCTTGCATTCTATTGGCTGTTCCGATCAGCCAATAGAATGCAAGCTCAATCTGAGTGGCTGATCGGATCAGCCAATCGGATTAAACTTGATTCTGATTGGCTGATTCCATCAGCCAATCAGAATTTTCTTACCTTAATTCCGATTGGCTGATAGAATCCTATCAGCCAATCGGAATTCGACGGACGCCATCTTGGATGACGTCATTTAAAGGAACCGTCATTCGGCGAGTAGGCGTCGGTAGAAGAGGATGTTCCGCGTCGGCTGGAAGATGATGGCTCCGGAAGAAAGAAGATTGAAGATGCTACTTCATAGAAGACTTCATCCCGATGATGGACTTCTTCAGTGCCCGCTTGGATCAAGACTTTAGCCCAATGATGGATTTCTTCAGCCGCCGCTTGGATCCAGACTTCAGCCCGAGGATGGACGTCACTCTTCAGCCCCCCGCTTGGGCTTGGATCAAGACATCGGAGGCTCTTCTGGATCGATTGGTGAACCCGGCGTGGTGAAGACAAGGTAGGGAGATCTTCATGGGCTTAGTGTTAGGTTTATTTAAGGGGGGTTTGGGTTTGATTAGGGGTATGTGGGTGGTGGGTTGTAATGTTGGGGGGGTATTGTATGTTTTTTTTTTTACAGGCAAAAGAGCTGAATTCTTTGGGGCATGCCCCGCAAAGGGCCCTTTTCAGGGCTGGTAAGGTAAAAGAGCTTTTCTATTTTAATTTTAGAATAGGGTAGGGCATTTTTTTATTTTGGGGGGCTTTGTTATTTTATTAGGGGGCTTAGAGTAGGTGTAATTAGTTTAAAATTGTTGTAATATTTTTCTAATGTTTGTAAATATTTTTTTATTTTTTGTAACTTAGTTCTTTTTTATTTTTTGTACTTTAGTTAGTTTATTTAATTGTATTTATTTGTAGGTATTGTATTTAATTAATTTATTGATAGTGTAGTGTTAGGTTTAATTGTAGATAATTGTAGGTAGTTTATTTAATTTATTTATTGATAGTGTAGTGTTAGGTTTAATTGTAACTTAGGTTAGGATTTATTTTACAGGTAATTTTGTAATTATTTTAACTAGGTAACTATTAAATAGTTATTAACTATTTAATAGCTATTGTACCTGGTTAAAATAAATACAAAGTTGCCTGTAAAATAAATATTAATCCTAAAATAGCTACAATATAATTATAATTTATATTGTAGCTATATTAGAGTTTATTTTGCAGGTAAGTATTTAGCTTTAAATAGGAATAATTTATTTAATAAGAGTTAATTTATTTAGTTAGAATAAAATTATATTTAATTTAGGGGGGTGTTAGGGTTAGGGTTAGAATTAGCTTTAGGGGTTAAAAAATTTATTAGAGTAGCGGTGAGCTCCGATCGGCAGATTAGGGGTTAATACTTGAAGTTAGGTGTCGGCGATGTTAGGGAGGGCAGATTAGGGGTTAATACTATTTATTATAGGGCTATTGAGGTGGGAGTGAGGCGGATTAGGGGTTAATAACTTTATTATAATAGCGGCGCGGTCCGGTCGGCAGATTAGGGGTTAATAAGTGTAGGTAGGTAGCGGCGACGTTGGAGGCGGCATATTAGGGGTTAATAAATATAATATAGGGGTCAGCGGTGTTAGGGGCAGCAGATTAGGGGTTCATAGGGATAATGTAGGTGGCAGCGGTGTGCGGTCGGCAGATTAGGGGTTAAAAAAATTTAATAGAGTGGCGGCGATGTGGGGGGACCTCGGTTTAGGGGTACATAGGTAGTTTATGGGTGTTAGTGTACTTTAGAGCACAGTAGTTAAGAGCTTTATAAACCGGCGTTAGCCCAGAAAGCTCTTAACTACTGACTTTTTTCTGCGGCTGGAGTTTTGTCGTTAGATTTCTAACGCTCAATTCAGCCAAGACTCTAAATACCGGCGTTAGGAAGATCCCATTGAAAAAATAGGATACGCAAATGGCATAGGGGGATCTGCGGTATGGAAAAGTTGCGACTGCAAAGTGAGCGTTAGACCCTTTCCTGACTGACTCCAAATACCAGAGGGCGGTAAAAACCAGCGTTAGGAGCCTCTAACGCTGGTTTTGACGGCTACCACCCAACTCTAAATCTAGCCGTAAGTTATTAAAATGTATATATATTTATATTGATCTATATGTATATATATTGCATTTATATGTAATTAAATATAATATATATATCTATATATTTATATATACAGAAATATTTTACTGTGTATATATATATATATATATATATATATATATATATATATATATATGCATACACACACACACACACATATATGTATATATATATATATATATATATATATACATACACACACACACACACATATATGTATATATATAAATATAATGTCTATATATATATATATATATATATATATATATATATATATATATATATCGACATTATATATTTATATATAGAGATAATAGTTTTATAGAAAAAGATTTTAATTTTCGAAATAGAAAAATAAAATTATAGAGAGATAGTGAGAAACACAGAGAGATAGAGAGAGAGAAAAGAGTGTAAAATAGAGAAAATCAATAATTATACAATCAATATAATGTTAATAAATAGTTTTTTTTATTTACAGCAATGCAAGAAATTAGAAGCAACGAAGAGGTGCAAGATGAGGGCTCTCATTCACCTCAATATTATGACTGGAGTAAGTGATCTAGCATTTTTGAATCTGTGGTAATGCTGTTGCTAATTCTAGGAAGAGATATGTTTTTACTGTTTACTTTTAGCAATGCAATTCAAAAAATTAAAACTATAATTTTTTTTTTTTTTTTTTTAAATATTTTTATTGAGGGTAATAAAGTATAAAGCATACAGGTTACTCAATGAAACATATGCATATAAAACATTTAACATGAGAATCTCACAGTATAATAGGCAAACTGGGGAGCAACCTCACCACCACCCTCTATTTTTGCCCCTCCATAAATGCTCAGGCCACTTTTGGACCCTAAATTTTACTGTACACTAACTGAGGGGATTAGTGAGCTACAGACCACTTTTGGGCCTGCAGATGACTGTCGCATAGAATACACAAAGCATATATATAAGCATCAAGAAATTATCACAATGCTATCATGAAAAAACATCCTACATTTACAATTTTTTGAGATTGTTATATCGTGATGACCTCCAGGCAATCAGGTCCGCTTAAGGGACTAGAAACATTAGTCAGTCACTGAGGGCCCATAAACAAAGCTAATTTCATAGAGTCCAGTGTCCATGTGTATAGATTAGCGGCAAGATTGGGAATCTGTAAACAATATCACAATATAGAAATACAGCAATGTACTTAGATTACTCTTAGTTAATGTAGTTTAGCATTAGACACGGTAAACTGGTCGAAGTGTAATATTGAAGCAGGTCTCTGTTACCTCTGCAAACATAGTTGAACACAAACACTGAACATTAGCGATAACCTGCATAATAATGAAACTTTTAACCCAGGCAATCTTTGAATACCCAGAAAATAGTAGACACAGTAAATTGCCTGTATTGAGGCCTAAAGAACCAATCTAGAGTATGTAGGAAAGACTTGTTACAAGTGATGGGGGGGGGGGAGGGAATTAATATAATAGTAGCGTACTCTTCCATTTATTGGCCCACAAGCCAGGATTTAAAGCAACTCTATCAATAATGGGAAAATTAATAAATAAAGAGAACAAAGATTAAACTTGAACAGTAAGTCCATTAGTGCTCTGCAGCATTATAAGAGAGGGGAGCATGCTCCTAAAACCAGAGATATAATGTGGTGCTCAGGAATATTAGCAGGCATGGGACAGCTGAGTGGCTACTATATACATACACATATCGTTCCCACTAAGCCAAAAGGCATATATAGCCCATTTGCAGTAGCACATATCTGCTATAAAGATACCCATTGTATGTTATGCTGGGGTTTATATAAGGGGGGTATAGGCACACATTTAACAAAATAGCATACAGATATTATCCTGCACAACATGGAAACCTTAGATATTCATTCACATTTTATAGAGGGAGCTATATGTACATGCTCACACTTCGACATCTATACTTATGTAGTCTGGTTCTCAGAGACACGCAAGTTAAGCACAACACAACAATCAAAAGAATAGTTACAGTAAAACTGGTACAGTCTGCGGGAGTCCAATAGCATATATTGTAACATGGTGGGCCTCATCTTCAAACTTTACAGTTATCATTAAAGTGCCACAGTCATAAACTCCAGAGGGCATATCGTGCGAAAGCCAGTTGTTTTATTATGCTGCATTGTACTATGCCGAGCCCACAAGTCCCTGATTCCTACCATGCTGGGAACTTCACCCGACACCCACTTTCACGCGGGCATTACGGCAGTGAGTGCCCTCCGCAGCCCGGACAGCTACTTGTAGAGCCGAGTTCATACCTGAGTCTTTGTTAACCCTGATCGGCAGGGAGATCGCAGCAGAGTCAGTCTTCCTTCTCAGGGCCTCCCGCTGCACCCGCCAATGTGATCTGGCTGCAGAGTTCTCTCCAGTAAGTGCCATAATGACGGCCTGAATGCGCACAGAGCTCTCCATGTCTGTGTAGGCGCCATCTGGCAGCACCGCTATCCTTCCTGCGGTTCTCAGCTCATATTCCTGTGCGGCGTGAAAGCATAGTGGTTCTCTCCGAGAAGGGATATCTTGAGCTGCACTTGTCCTGACATCTAGCGTGGTGCCCCCGGGTTGAGCAGTTAGTGAGCTCATACCTGCTTGTGTCGCACGCTGGATGTGCGGAGATTCGAAACGCTGGGGCATCTGCAGGTTGCCATGTTGTGGGGAGCAATCCTTCCTCTTAGACATATATGGCTCATCCTCTTCCCCAGCCTTTTGAGGTCCCGCCAGAGCCAGTATATCCATTCCCATCTCATCCCGTTCTGCAGTAGGGCTTTCTTCAAGATACAATGCCGTTTTACTGAGGCGGGCGGACTCCATGCGGGCCAAAAGCCGGTCTAATCTGGCACACATTGCGTTTTCGAATGAAATCATCAGCTCCTGTAGGGACACGTAGAAATCCCCCATGATCAATATTGAAGTTGGACAGAGGATGTCTATATCGATCTGGGATTAGTTTGTTTGCAGAATTATTCGTTTTTAATTATTTTATGTGCAATGCTGGCAGGAGCTATGATCAAACACGTCTGCTCTATAGGCTAGTTGGCTCCGCCCCCCCCTTAAAACTATAATTTATATATTTTTTATTTATTTTTTTATAGTTCCAGATGATGATAAGATTTTGGTCAGCAAAAGAGAACTATTAGAAGTCCTGCTTAAACCAGAAACTGGACTCATCAGCAGTTACTCTACAGTCAGGAAAATGAGACTGAATTATGAAAAAATGTAAAAATTTGATTTGTGTCTTATTAAAAACTTTATGAATGTGATATTAACATATTTTTTATTTCTTTTATATTTATAATAAATGAATATATGATTTAAATATAACCATTTGTCGTCCAATTATTTACTGTCTTTAATAAAGTTCAACATCTTATCAATGAAAAGGTAACAAGATTAGAGCTCAATGTAAGACATGTATCAAAATTCAAAGTATATAGAATAGGAGTCAAAGGGTCTGCAGGGTGTGTGTAAAGTAGATAAACCAAAACAAATGACTTTGTAATGTCTAGCTTTGTTCAATTCAGATTGTATTTCACAAATTTATCTAACGTATTAAAAACATGGTTTAAAATAAGTGTTAATATAAATAAATTACATTATATTACATTTATATAATTAATAAATGTTATAAATCATTATAATGAGACTTAACATATAATTTCAGTAATAAAAAAGCAAAAGACCAAAAATAGGCGCTTTTTTACGATGAGGGAATGATAAATTAGGCGCATATATAATAATACAGTCGACATTTATCATCAATACGCTGCATCTCGACTTTGAAAAATAGCGTTATAATACGACCCATTTTTTTATAAATATTGGCGCACAGGTGCGACTCACAGAGGGCGAGCTGCGGAGAACTTATAGGAGAACTGAAAGTCGGATTTCTCAAAACAATGACAAATGGAGCCCTGTATATATATATATATATATATATATATATATGTATATATATATGTATATATATATATATATATATATATATATATATATATGTATATGTATATGTATATATGTATTATTTACCAAAACAACACAAACAAATCATATATAAATAGTTTTAAAATCAGTGAAAGAAGTACAATGGCCAAACATGGAGAAAAAAAAAAGCATTAATTTATGCTAAAAATTGTAGGCCTAGATTTAGAGTTTGGCGGTAGCCGTGAAAACCAGCGTTAGAGGCTCCTAACACTGGTTTTAGGCTACCGCCGGTATTTGGAGTCAGTCAGGAAAGGGTCTAACGCTCACTTTTCAGCCGCGACTTTTCCATACCGCAGATCCCCTTACGTCAATTGCGTATCCTATCTTTCAATGGAATCTTTCTAACTCCGGTATTTAGAGTCGTGTCTGAAGTGAGCGTTAGAATTCTAACGACAAAACTCCAGCCGCAGAAAAAAGTCAGTAGTTAAGAGCTTTCTGGGCTAACGCCGGTTTATAAGGCTCTTAACTACTGTGCTCTAAAGTACACTAACACCCATAAACTACCTATGTACCCCTAAACCGAAGTCCCCCCACATCGCCGCCACTCAATTACATTTTTTTAACCCCTAATCTGCCGACCGCCACCTACGTTATACTTATGTACCCCTAATCTGCTGCCCCTAACACCGCCGACCCCTATATTATATTTATTAACCCCTAACCTGCCCCCCACAACGTCGCGGCCAGCTACCTAAAATAATTAACCCCTAATCTGCTGACCGCCACCTACGTTATACTTATGTACCCCTAATCTGCTGCCCCTAACACCGCCGACCCCTATATTATATTTATTAACCCCTAACCTGCCCCCCAGAACGTCGCCTCCACCTGCCTACACTTATTAACTCCTAATCTGCCGAGCGGACCGCACCGCTATTATAATAAAGTTATTAACCCCTAATCCGCCTCACTAACCCTATAATAAATAGTATCAACCCCTAATCTGCCCTCCCTAACATCGCCGACACCTAACTTCAAACATTAACCCCTAATCTGCCGACTGGAGCTCACCGCTATTCTAATAAATGTATTAACCCCTAAAGCTAAGTCTAACCCTAACACTAACACCCCCCTAAAGTAAATATAATTTAAATCTAACGAAATTATTTAACTCTTATTAAATACATTATTCCTATTTAAAGCTAAATACTTACCTGTAAAATAAATCCTAATATAGCTACAATATAAATTATAATTATATTATAGCTATTTTAGGATTTATATTTATTTTACAGGTAACTTTGCATTTATTTTAACCAGGTACAATAGCTATTAAATAGTTAAGAACTATTTAATAGCTAAAATAGTTAAAATAATTACAAATTTACCTGTCAAATAAATCCTAACCTAAGTTACAATTAAACCTAACACTACACTATCAATAAATAAATTAAATAAAATACTTACAATTACACCTTACACTACACTATCACTAAATGAATTAAATACAATATCTACAAATAAATACAATTAAATAAACTAACTAAAGTACAAAAAATAAAAAAGAACTAAGTTACAAAAAATAAAAAAATATTTACAAACATCAGAAAAATATTACAACAATTTTAAACTAATTACACCTACTCTAAGCCCCCTAATAAAATAACAAAGCCCCCCAAAATAAAAAATAATACCCTATTCTAAATTACAAAAGTTCAAAGCTCTTTTACCTTACAAGCCCTGAACAGGGCCCTTTGCGCTGCATGCCCCAAGAAATTCAGATCTTTTTCCTGTAAAAAAACACATACAATACCCCCCCAACATTACAACCCACCACCCACATACCCCTAATCTAGCCCAAACCCCCCTTAAATAAACCTAACACTAAGCCCCTGAAGATCTTCCTACCTTGTCTTCACCTCACCGGGTATCACACCGATCCATCCTGGCTCCGATATCTTCATCCAACCCAAGCGGGGGCTAGACATACATCATCCGACGGCTGAAGAAGTCCAGAAGAGGGTCCAAAGTCTTCATCCTATCCGGGAAGAAGAGTAGATCCATACCGGCAACCATCTTCTTCCAAGCGGCATCTTCTATCTTCATCCGATGAGGACCGGCTCCATCGTGAAGACATCCAGCGCGGACCCATCTTCTTCCGACAATGACTTCCCGACGAATGACGGTTCCTTTAAGGGACGTCATCCAAGATGGCGTTCCTCGAATTCCGATTGGCTGATAGGATTCTATCAGCCAATCGGAATTAAGGTAGGAAAATTCTGATTGGCTGATGGAATCAACCAATCAGAATCAAGTTCAATCCGATTGGCCGATCTGATCAGCCAATAAGATTGAGCTCGCATTCTATTGGCTGATCGGAACAGCCAATAGAATGCGAGCTCAATCTGATTGGCTGATCGGATCAGCCAATCGGATTGAACTTGATTCTGATTGGCTGATTCCATCAGCCAATCAGAATTTTCCTACCTTAATTCCGATTGGCTGATAGAATCCTATCAGCCAATCGGAATTCGAAGGACGCCATCTTGGATGACGTCCCTTAAAGGAACCGTCATTCGTCGGGAAGTCGTTGTCGGAAGAAGATGGGTCCGCGCTGGATGTCTTCACGATGGACCCGGTCCTCATCGGATGAAGATAGAAGATGCCTCTTGGAAGAAGATGGTTGCCGGTCCGGATCTACTCTTCTTCCCGGATAGGATGAAGACTTTGGACCCTCTTCTGGACTTCTTCAGCCGTCGGATGATGGATGTCTAGCCCCCGCTTGGGTTGGATGAAGAAATCGGAGCCAGGACGGATCGGTGTGATACCCGGTGAGGTGAAGACAAGGTAGGAAGATCTTCAGGGGCTTAGTATTAGGTTTATTTAAGGGGGGTTTGGGTTAGATTAGGGGTATGTGGGTGGTGGGTTGTAATGTTGGGGGGGGTATTGTCTGTGTTTTTTTACAGGAAAAAGAGCTGAATTTCTTGGGGCATGCCCCGCAAAGGGCCCTGTTCAGGGCTGGTAAGGTAAAAGAGCTTTGAACTTTTGTAATTTAGAATAGGGTAGGGCATTTTTATTTTGGGGGGCTTTGTTATTTTATTAGGGGGCTTAGAGTAGGTGTAATTAGTTTAAAATTGTTGTAATATTTTTCTTATGTTTGTAAATATTTTTTTATTTTTTGTAACTTAGTTCTTTTTTATTTTTTGTACTTTAGTTAGTTTATTTAATTGTATTTATTTGTAGATATTGTATTTAATTCATTTATTGATAGTGTAGTGTTAGGTGTAATTGTAGGTATTTTATTTAATTTATTTATTGTTAGTGTAGTGTTAGGTTTAATTGTAACTTAGGTTAGGATTTATTTTACAGGTAAATTTGTAATTATTTTAACTATTTTAGCTATTAAATAGTTCTTAACTATTTAATAGCTATTGTACCTGGTTAAAATAAATACAAAGTTACCTGTAAAATAAATATAAATCCTAAAATAGCTACAATATAATTATAATTTATATTGTAGCTATATTAGGATTTATTTTACAGGTAAGTATTTAGCTTTAAATAGGAATAATTTATTTAATAAGAGTTAATTAATTTCGTTAGATTTAAATTATATTTAATTTAGGGGGGTGTTAGTGTTAGGGTTAGACTTAGCTTTAGGGGTTAATACATTTATTAGAATAGCGGTGAGCTCCAGTCGGCAGATTAGGGGTTAATGTTTGAAGTTAGGTGTCGGCGATGTTAGGGAGGGCAGATTAGGGGTTAATACTATTTATTATAGGGTTAGTGAGGCGGATTAGGGGTTAATAACTTTATTATAATAGCGGTGCGGTCCGCTCAGCAGATTAGGGGTTAATAAGTGTAGGCAGGTGGAGGCGACGTTGTGGGGGGCAGATTAGGGGTTAATAAATATAATATAGGGGTCGGCGGTGTTAGGGGCAGCAGATTAGGGGTACATAGGGATAATGTAAGTAGCGGCGGTTTACGGAGCGGCAGATTAGGGGTTAATAATAATATGCAGGGGTCAGCGATAGCGGGGGCAGCAGATTAGGGGTTAATAAGTGTAAGGTTAGGGGTGTTTAGACTCGGCGTACATGTTAGAGTGTTAGGTGCAGACGTAGGAAGTGTTTCCCCATAGACAACAATGGGGCTGCGTTAGGAGCTGAACGCGGCTTTTTTGCAGGTGTTAGGTTTTTTTTCAGCTCAAACAGCCCCATTGTTTTCTATGGGGGAATCGTGCACGAGCACGTTTTTGAGGCTGGCCGCGTCCGTAAGCAACTCTGGTATCGAGAGTTGAAGTTGCGTTAAATATGCTCTACGCTCCTTTTTTGGAGCCTAACACAGCCATTCTGTGGACTCTCAATACCAGAGTTATTTAAAAGGTGCGGCCAGAAAAAAGCCAGCGTTAGCTACGCGGGTTGTTACCGACAAAACTCTAAATCTAGCCGGTAGATTTTATTAACACTTTTTCAATACTCATAACTTTATCTATATATTATATCTATATTTAAAGTGAACCTCACAAATAGATACAATTTTAAACCTTTCCTGTTTACTTCTATTAAAGGGACATTAAACACTTGAGATGGTAATATAAAATGATAAATTGTATATAATTAAACAACTCTGCAATATACTTTCATTATGTATTTTGTCCTCTTTGCCTGTAATTCCATTCTGAAATTGTGAGCTTTTCAGTTCCTGTTAGAAATGGTAGTGCAGAACACTGTTAAACCATTGGCTGCACACTCTAGTGACCTATTTATAACGGTCCCTAATTGGCCACAGCAGAGAAGGTAACACAAGTTACAACATGGCAGCTCCCAGTGTATTATAGACACTAAAACTTTATACTTATTTTGTCACTTTTTAAACAACTAATGAAACTTTAAAACATACATCTACATGTTAGTCATGAACTAATCTTTTCTTTGAATGCATCATTCTATCTAGCATGTATTTAGTGTTTAATGTCCCTTTAACTAATTTGCTTTGTTCTATTGTTATCCTTTGTTAAAAAAGCATAAGTAGGTAGTCAAGAGCAGCAAGGCACTACTGAGAGCAAGCAGCTCATTGGTGGCAGCACAACATACATGTCTATTGTTATTGGCTTACCTGATGTGTTCAGCTAGGTCCCAGTAATGCATTGCTGCTCCTTCAAATTAAAATAAGAGAATGAAGCAAAATTCATAGGAGAAGCAATATGAAACAGTTGTTTGCACTGTCTGAATCATGAAAGAAAAAAAATTGGCAGCAGGAGAACTGAATGTGGATAGAAATATTAGTGTCCATCAAGAAATACTGTCACTATTGTGTTCTGGAGATTTACATAGAAAGTAGTAGCCATTCTTTTATGGAAGGTGTTGCTATGCAGCCACAAAATATTTATTTCTGGAATCTGATCAGTCACAAAGTACTATTGATAACAACAGTGCTGCAGATCTCTTGCTCTCAATATCAGGTTGCATGGAATATAGGCTGGAGTTTTAAAAACATCCAGAGGAAACAGTAGAGGTATGAATGAAAAATAACAATTATGACTATAAAATAACTTATTTTTTATCTCTACTATTAGGTTAAATGCTTCAAACTATCTCATAAACAAGATTACAGGGTAAAAAAAAAACATCCCAAAAAATAAATAAAAAAGTACTGTTAATCTATACACTGTGTTAAAAAAAAAAGATTATAAGGAAAATATTTTGCTATATGATTTCAGTTAAATTGCATCCTTTTCCCTTATCACTCACAATTTTGTTATGTCATATTGTATTTTCAATTAATGAAATGAACTCTTCTACAGTCTTCTTTCCAACTTTATTTGACCTGATCTAAACTGAGGAGGAAGAGGTCTTTATTGCTATGGCAGGTGGTACAATCTAATATTTACATATTGGCGTTTAGCAGTTTTATTGTTCATGGTTGTCAGAAACTTCCAGTTACATTTAAGCATCCAAAGAAAATAAGGATGTAAGAGAACTTCCTTTTATAAAACAATTGATTTACCATATTTGCGCTCAGTAAGCAGACTTAGTTGATTGTTTTTACAATTTAGCCAATTTCTGCTTGACAGTAAAAGTGAAATTAATCATAATTAAGTATAACTATCTTCACTTGGTCCTTATAATTTGAACGTCAAAATGTGTATAAAAGCTTTACAGTGTGTAATGAACTATCCTGATCATGTTTGTACAATCCTTTTGGTTTTGCTTTAGTCTATATTATCCTTTTTTAGTTTTTAGATATGTAACCTATATTAATGTATTCTAAAACATGTCTGTAATCGTAGATTATGGAAGTGTAGGGTTGAAGTTAGCCTGGAGCGAATGAAGAATTAAGGGCCTTAGCAAGGGAAGTGAATCATGTGAGTCGTTCAGGGTTCGCAACTTTGTTGCAGTCTTAGTGGAGAGTTTTTCACTTATTCTATCTTATTCTGGACACCATGGAGCTTCTTGCTGCTGCAAGACTCGCTTTTTACCATGAAGAGATCTTGCAGGACATCTTTGCCTCCTTTTCGCTTCAGGGAATCTCGTCCTTCTTCTCGCTGGGTTCCTGCAAGAGGATAGATGAGTATTCAGGAAGGGGATAAGCAGAGGACATTGTGGCTGTGGATGTATCACATCAGTTGGGCCCAGGCTGACATTCATTCACAGATCAGGGGCACAAGCACATGTATAAAACGATTAAAAAAATTGTTTGGGAGAAGGAAAAGTCCAGCAATTCAGGTTAAGACGCTGCACAGATAGGGGAAACCACATCTAGCGTTCAGAGTTATCTGCAGGCAGGACGGGTGTCTTCACAAGTGGTGGCTAGGAAGGCTGCAGTGCAAGGGGATACTTTCCCTTGCATGGTTCATTCTTTGCATGCACAAAGAATAAGAAAGGTCATTGAGAAAATCCAGGATGGGCGTTAAAGGGATAGGAAAGTCATATTTAAACTTGCATGATTTAGAAAGAGCATCCAATTTTAAGCCATTTTTCAATTCACTTTTATTTTTAAATGTGCTTTGTTGTCTTGGTATCCCTTGTTGAAAAAGAATATGCACATATCACACACAAGTAGGAGCTAGCTGCTGATTGGTGCCTGCACACATTTGTCTCTTGTGATTGGCTAACTAGATGTGCTCAGCTAGCTGCCAGTAGTGCAATGCTGTCCCTTCAGCAAAGGATAACAAGCTAATGATGCAAATTTTATAACAGAAGTATATTGGAAAGTTGTTTAAAATTATATGTCCTATTCTATTCATGAAAGAAAATGTTGGGGTTTCCTATCCCTTTAAGAAAATATTTTTGAACTGTCTGTGGAAGTACATAGGCTTAAAGGGACACTGAACCCACATTTTTTTATTTCGTGATTCAGATAGAGCATGTAATGTTAAACAACTTTCTAATTTTCTCCTATTATCAATTTTTCTTCGTTCTCTTGCTTTCTATATTTGAAAAAGAAGGCATATAAGCTATTGTTTTGGTTCAGACCATGGAAAGCACTTGTTTATTGGTAGGTGAATTTACCCACCAATCAGCAAGAACAACACAGTGTGTTCACCAAAAATGGGCCAGCATCTAAACTTACATTTTTGCATTTCAAATAAAGATACCAAGAGAATGAAAATAATTTGATAATAGGAGTAAATTAGAAAGTTGCTTACAATTGCATGCTCTATCTGAATCACGATAGAAAACATTTGGGTTCAGTGTCCCTTTAAGGAGATGTCTGAGAATGTGACTGATCCTAATTAGATCAAGTGTCCTGACACTTACAATGAGTGGCAGTGGTGCTTTAGGGTTCTAGCATCGTGTTAACTGGATAAGTGACCAAATCAGGGTACCGCTATCCTGAAATAAATGGATACTATAGAGCGGATTAATAGATTTCATAAAGAAGGGTCATGGCATGTTATGCCATGGGTTATCAAAGGAAAATGGTGGGTAATCCTTCATTATCATTTACCGCAATCAACATCCACTTATGGTCTAAAATAGGTCCAGAGTTTGCTTCTCTATCAGTACAGGCCTCAGTCGCACAGACTTCCCATCGATTTCCTAGGGCTAGGCACAGGAAGTGGGAATGTTGGTGGTTTCAAGACAAACTATGTGATAGAGGTAGTGCCTGCATCTATTGATATGTCTGCCATCATTGCGGGACCCCGCATCCCACCTCAGAGTGCACTAAAAAGAGGGATCAGCCAGCAGAGAAAGAGGTCTCCAGAGCCCCTTCTGCTACAAAGGGCGGCAACCCCGCTGAGGGTGGACACTCTTGAGCCATGTTTGAAGCCCTATCCGGATTGGTCGGCCGCCTCTTTGCTGCCTGTAGAAAGGGTTTGTGATTCCTGTTCGGTGCTTTGGGGCGGGCTCCCCTTTTCATCGTAATTTAAAGTCCACCTACAAATTCCCCTAGGTTGTGAGTGGAAAATTAACAAAAGAGCTAAGTCTAGACAGCATGGCATGTCCTCTAATTTCTAAACTTGTAGTGTCATCATTAGTGATATAAAAAGAGGCTGGTAAATTTCACCTCATACAACATCTTGCGTTCCCTGGGGGTCGTTCAGTCAATGATGCCATAGTTTCTGAGCTGAGTACAGTCCAGTACCAGCCTTTTGTGCACTGCTGTAGAATTGGTGAGGGTGGCAGGTAGGAAGTTGTTAATGGAAAAATTAGACATTGAGTCAGCGTTTAGGCAGAGTCCCATTCATCCCTCTTAATTTTAGTAAATGGGCTGCTATTTTGAGGGTTGTTATTATGTAGATACTGTATATTATGCCTCCTTATGGGGTGATCCATTTCTTGTGAATATTTGAAAGCTTTTAGTTCCTTTTTGCACTGGGCTGTGGCAGACTCTGTGGGATGGGAAAGTATAGTTCATTACTTAGATGACTTTCTGCTGGTAGGAGAACCTCAGACTAGTGCATAGGGCATGGGTCGCTGCAAAGGGGGGGGGGCAATTATATTATATATATATATATATATATATATATATATATATATATATATATATATATATATATATACGATGAATAGACTGCAGCACTCCTGGATTTCAATTCAGTGATTTATTACAAGCTCACAAACATAGGCAACGTTTCGGGCAATGCCCTTTCTCAAGCCAAGGGATTCATACATAACCAAAGCCACAAATATTTAGGAAGAGAATTCAAGTGTTCAGTGTTACTTCATTAGAATTTAGTTGAAATTCTTTTTATTTTGTTCCATCACAGCATATTAAATACATAAATTACATCTTGGTTGTCCCATCGCAAATAGGACAACCAACTCTAAACACATTTACAGACCATAAACAAATATGTAAACAATAACCAGTCCAATTTCTTCCATGGTCCCTTGAGATTGGTTTCAAAATGGAATCTATTGATTGTCATAAGAGTCCTTTACATAATCCCGAAGCCAATATATCTATTAACAATACGGCATTGAGGATTTACCTGCCATATGTGGACAACTAATTCCCTATAAGGTACAGGAACATTTAACTATTTCTTATGTATTAATAAATAATATAACATTTAAACTAACTATATGTGAACTTCAAGTAAGCGTATAGAATCTGTTTAATAAATTATTAAACGGATCATGTGTTTCAATGAAATGAAATTCTGCTAATTATATATGTGGACCGGACCAAACCCCTCCCCTCCAAAAGCAAGGGGATATCTATGATTCTAACAAAATCTGTATCTCACTATATTTCCAACTAAGATTGATCCATAATCCAGTAGAACCATAACCTCTGGAACTGATCTGTTTCACCTTGAATCCAGGCCACCCCCTCCGACATATTATAAATGTGTTGAATATTTCCTGCCAGATAGGTGGGCCTGTCTTCCAGTGTCTTGCAATACACATCCTTGTGGCTGTGCATAAGATCTTAACAAATGTATTAATTGAAGGGTTTAAATGGGGGATTCCCTGGTTCAGAAGTGCTTGCGAGATGGAAAGGAATATAGGTTCATCAAGTACCTGACTTAATAAATCATTCAGTTTTTTCCATATATCCTGTATTTGAATGCAATCCCACCACATGTGTTTATAGGAGCCATATTCTCTGCATCCTCTATAGCAATTGTTAGATTTTGTAGGTGAGTAGTGAGATGTTTTCAAAGGTGTCAAATACCATCTGTATTAAGTTTTTATTCTATTTTCCCTGAGATCTGCACTCAGTAGACCTCTGCAGGAGTCATACAGAATCTGATCCCAATCTTTCTTTGGAAGAGTTATCCCCATGTCTGCTTCCCATTTCTTAGCTATGTTAGATTTGGTGTTCTGTTTACTGTCTTGCAAGTCTAGGTAAAGTTTGGAAATAACCTGTTTCTCTCTAGTAGTACTCTTGCATATGCACTCTAGTGTAGTATTTGGTTTCTTCTCGCGTGTTATATCATATTTACCTAGTGCAGAGGATATCTGTAAGTATATGTACCAATGTAGCTTCTGTGGTAGTATTTTTTCCTGTAGCTGCTTATATGTGATGATGCGGTTTTCATCTATAAAATCAGTCACTCTATATAATCCCTTGTTTGTCCATTTCCCAACCTGACTGAGTATTTCCTTAGGTAAAATGTATCTTATCGGTTTTATCCAGATTTTGAGAGGTATCAAGTTTGTTGTTTTAGTGATTAATCTCCATGTTATTGTCATGTCTATAGTGGTGGGTAGTTTACAGGAGCTCTGATCGTGTTCCCCTCCTGGATCCCACAAAAAGTCCTCAGGGTTTTCCATGTCCCATAAGTCTGTCTCAATCTTTGTCCACAGTATCCTGTGTTTTTGTTTGTTTAAAAAAAGTAGTCTGAGCAATTCTAGAGGCCTGGTAATAATCTTTGAGGTTTGGTATCCCCACTCCCCCCAATTGTCTGTTTTGGGTTTGTAAGTGTGAGGCAATTCTAGCTGTTCTGTCTCCTCTCAGAAATTATATAAGTTCTAACTGCATTTTTTGTAGATCTGGGAAAGAGATTTTAATAGGCAGAGCTCTAAATAAATATAGTATTCTAGGCAATACATTCATTTTTATTGCTGAGAGTTGCCCATACCATGAATAAGATCCCTTTTTCCACTTTGAGAGACCTTTTCTGGTGGAGTTATATAATGGAATATAATTCAACCTATACAGCTTTTCATATGAGTCTGAAATCTTGATCCCCAAATAAGTAAGGGAGTGATTGGTCCATGTTATATCGAAATTAATTTCTATTAACTTTTTGGTATGTGAGGGAATAGAGATAGACAGTGCCTCACACTTATCAAGATTGATTTTATATCCCAATATTACCGAGAATTCCTGTAGGGTCTGGTATAAGTTAGTCAGAGAGTATAACGGGTCTGTTAAGGTCAGGAGGATATCGTCGACAAATAGTGTAAGTTTATATTCCGAGTCTTTCATTTTAATCCCTCTAATTTCTTTAGTGTTTCGTACACATGCAGCCAGTGGCTCTATGCACAAGGCAAATAGAAACGGCGACAAAGGGCACCCCTGTCTAGTCCCATTTTTAATGTCTATTGATTTAGACTGGAAGCCTGCCGCACTTATTGTTGCAGATGGGTGGGAGTAGATACCCTTGATTGCCTGAATGTTTGCCCCTTAAATCCCATCACTGCCAAAACTTCAAACATGTATGTTCAGTTTATTCTATCGAACGTCTTCTCCGCATCCAATGAAGAGAAGGCATTCCTGTCTGTTTAAAATTTTCCATCAGGTCTATTGTCCTTTGCATGTTGACTGTGGCTTCTCTGTCCTGAAAAGTCTAGCTTTCTCCTTCATAAGTACCCCCCCCCCAAATATATGGCTTGTGTGCCACCCATGAGTAGATAGGATTAGTTGTAGAATGTTTATTGATTTGCCATTTTCTTTTCATCGTTTGTAGTAGTGTATTGTGGAATTGGACATTTTTAAGGATGCTTGTCTCAAATGACCATGATTTTTGTCTCTGAAAATTAATTATACTCATCATGTTGAGTTGAACTTTTGAGTGTTCCGACCAGACACACGGGTGTATGAATGAATGAGTAGTATTTGGGATCAAGATCTGGCTCACTAGTACATAATCTAGCCTGGAGTAAGTTTTGTGCGCATGTGAGTAGAAGGTATGTTCTGTCGTGTTCCCATATAGTGTTACCCATAAGTCTATTAAATTATGTGCCAACAAGGAATCTCTAATTGATTTTGATGTTGAATTTTGTCTGTGTTGTTTTATTGTTATGGTTGTTCATCTGGTATTAGAATGAGGTAGTAAAGTGATGTTAAAGTCTCCTGCAAGTATTATCCTGGTATGGGACCACTGTGTTAAGTGCTGGGAAATTTGGCAGAAAAAGGAGTGCTGTCTTTCATTAGGTGCATATACGTTACACAGGGTGACTTTAGTATCTTGTATTCTATCCCTTACTATTACCATAGACTCAGAAAACAAAACTCAGCCAACCTTACTCACATTCCTCTTGCATCAAAAGCCATTACCCCTTTCACTTGTGCACTCTGGAACTCTCGCTCTGTTTGCAACAAGCTCACTTCTATACATGACCTCTTTATCTCTTACTCCCTCAACCTTCTGACCCTAACAGAAACCTGGATCTCTCCACTAGACACAGCATCCACTGCTGTTCTGTCACATGAGGGTCTCCATTTCAGCCACACTCCTAGGTCTGGTAATAGACAAGGAGGTGGTGTAGGTATTTTACTTTCCTCTCATTGCACCTTTCAAAAATACAACCTATCTCTTCCCTCACATTTTCCTCATTCGAAACCCACATGATTTGCGTATTCTCTCCTCTCTAAATATGTGTTGCAGTCACATACCGACCCCCTGGCTCCTCAACTGAATTTATAGATCACTTGACTGCCTGGCTACCTTATTTATTTTCCTCAGACACCCCTGCCCTCATTCTTGGCGACTTCAACATCCCTCTTGACAATCCCATTGCCTCATCTGCAAAACAACTTCTGCAACTCACGTCCTCTTTCGGTTTGCCACAATGGACTGATTCTCCCACTCACAAAGACGGTCACTCCCTTGACCTGATCTTTAGCTATCGATGCACTCTCTCAAACTTCACAAACTCCCCCTTTCCTGCCCTGACCAATCTATCTGCCACTATAATTCCACCCTTACATCTGTCCTTGACAATCTGGCCCCTCTTACCATAGCTCGGAAATCACACACTCATCCTCAGCCCTGGCATACTCCTCTCACAGTACCTACGCAGATGTTCCCCTACTGCTGAGCGGCACTGGAGGAAATCTCAGAGTTCAGCTGATTTTCTTCATTACAAATTCATCTTGAACTCCTACTATTCTGCCCTTAATTTCCATAAGCAACACTACTTCTCTACTCTTATCTCTAATCTTTCTTTAAACCCAAAACATCTGTTCTCCACTTTCAATACTCTTCTCCGCCCTCCCCCACCTCCTAATACAACTTCAGTCAGTTCAAGACTTTGCCAGCCACTTTATTAACAAAATTGACTCCATCAGAAACTAAATCATCTCTTAACATAATTCCATTCTCTCACCCCCTCAAATGCTCTCAATCAACCACAACCCACATAAACTTAAACTTAGCTCATTCTCCCCTGTTACTGAGGAAGAAGTTTTGGCTCTTATACTGCGCTCTCACCTCACTACCTGTCCCCTTGACCCTATCCCCTCACAGCTACTCCCCTCCCTCTCTGCAACCCTTACCCCTATACTCACACACATTTTCAACCTCTCCCGCAGCACTGGTATATTTCCCTCATCTCTGAAACATGCACTGGTCACATCTATCCTCAAAAATCCTTCCCTTGATCCTACCTCCCCATCCAATTACGGCCTATTTCCCTCCATCTTGCCTCAAAGCTTCTCAAAAACCTAGTATATGCATGCCTATCCCACTTCCTTACATAAAACTCCCTCCTTGACCCACTGCAATCTGGATTTCGTCCCCATCACTCCAGAGAGACAGAAATTATTAAGGTTACCAACAACCTTCTTACAGCAAAATCAAAAGGCTACTTCTCTCTGCTTATACTCCTTGATCTGTCCACAGCCTTTGACACCGTTGACCACCCTCTTTTGCTCCAAACCCTACAATCCTTTGGCATCTGTGACACAGCTCTCGCATGGCTCTCTTCCTACCTGTCAAACCGTACCTTTAGTGTAGCCTTCTCTGGGGCCTCCTCTGCCCCGTCACCACTTTCTGTCAGAGTACCACAAGGCTCTGTCCTCGGTCCCCTTCTCTTCTCAATCTATACGTCATCACTAGGTTCCCTAATTAAGTCCCACGGTTTCCAATATAATTTGTATGCCAATGACACCCAAATCTACTTCTCTGCACCAGACCTTTTACCTTCCTTGCTAACCCGTGTCACTAACTGTCTTTCTCACATCTCCAACTGGATATCCTCTCACTACCTCAAGCTAAATCTCTCCAAAACTGAGCTTCTTATTTTCCCCCTTCTTCTAAACTCTCCACCCCCAATCTCTCTATAACTGTCGACAACTCCATCATTACCCCTACCCCGCATGCCCAATGTCTCGGGGTCACATTTGACTCAGATCTTTCTTTCACTCCTCACATTCAGTCCTTGGCTAAAGCCTGCCGTTTCCACCTGAAAAACATCCCTAAAATTAGACACTTCCTTACACAAGACACAACTAAGATTTTAATCCACTCTCTCATCCTTTCCCGCCTTGATTACTGCAACTCTGTCCTCTCTGGTCTCCCCACCTGCTGCATAGCTCCATTACAATCCATAATGAATGCATCTGCCAGGCTCATCTTCCTTACACGTCGCTCTTCATCTGCTGCACCTCTCTGCCAATCCCCTCACTGGCTTCCTCTTGCCTCTAGGATCAAACACAAAATTCTCACTCTGACATACAAAGCCCTCAACTGCATTGCTCCCCCTTATATCTCAGACCTTGTCTCCAGATACTCTCCCTCCCATCCCCTTCACTCTGCTCAGGAAATCCTACTCTCCTCCTCTCTTGTTACCTCATCATCACACTCCCATCTTGTGGAACTCTCTGCCTCGCTCCACAAGACTCTCCCCTAGTTTTGAAAGCTTCAAGCGCTCCCTAAAGACTCTACTGTTCAGGGATGCATACAACCTATGCTAACCTTTCTTTATACCAGTTCCTCTCCTCCATTGTTATCCCCTGAACCCCCTTAGCATGTAAGCCTAAGAGTCCAGCTGTTTGTAGATCACCTTCTTAATAGCTGACTACAACAGTGCAACTCTTGGCAGGGCCCTCTACCCATTTGATCCCTATAATTGTTTTGTTGTACTCCGCATTTGTTTATAGCACTGTGGAATCTGTTGGCGCTCTACAAATAACCGATAATAATAATAATATTAGAAATATACCTTCTGGATCTCTAAAAAAAAAAATTCTGTTGCAAATTGGTGGGAAGAGTGCAGAAGAATTGATACCCCTCTTTTCTTTTTGTCTGTTATAGAGTGGTAGTGAATAGGGAATTGCTTATGCCAATAATTAGGGATCAAAGATTGAGTGAAGTGTGTCTCTGTAAAAATATAATTTTAGTGCTTAGTTTTAGATATTGAGTGATTGCTAGCATACGTTTTACATTGGTGTTGAGGCCTCTCACATTATGTGAGATTATCGTGAGATTAGGTGTCATTGCTAGGATGACTAACTCGATCAACATATTTCCATAGACAACATTCAGAAAGTATAGTGCTTCTACAGTATTGGTCCCTATCCACGAAACAAGAATATTCCTATTGTTCACATATAAAAAATACCTAACAATAAACAAATTATAAATCCAAAAACAAAACATCAGGAATAATACCTGAGAATAAACTAGAATCATTAACAATTTACTAGCAGCTCAATGTGGTGCAGTTTAACATATCTACTAGTAGGTTTAATAACAAAGGTTAACTGAAAACATTCTCTCACAGCTATTCAGCTGTCAGGAAATATAAGACATGGTATTTTTCTTATTAGTGTCTGAGAGGTATTCTCTCTTTCTTAATTCCATGCATCAATGAGGGGATGGCTTGAAGTTGTTATCCCCTAAGGAATGTCATTTTGGTTTTCTTTTATTGACCCTAGACCATTTGTATCTTCTATGGGTATCCTCTCTTGGCGGCAAGGGCTCTCCAGCCTCTCCTTCTGGGTCTTGGGTATCTGAGGGCAGTTCTGGAGAGTTCTTTGTAAGGTTCTGATGCATAAGTCCTGGAAGAACTGAACCACTGAGCCTTGAAACTTAAAGGTTCGATTTTTTCTTGCTGCTTGAAGGATAGATTCCTTTTCCGGGAAACGTAGCATCTTAACAATCACATTTCTTGGGGGGTAATCCCCTTTCAGCTTTCGGCTTTGCTCTAAGAGCTCGATGTGCCCTTTCCATTTGAAAGGCATATGCATCATTTAGGCCTGTGATTGACTGAAAGAGTTGCTTTAAGTAATCTTTAAGATCCGGTTATGATATAGATTCTGGAATTTCCTTGAGTCTGAGGTTACATCATCTGGTACGATTTTCTAGATCTTCTAAGTTGTCATTTAGGTTATCAATATCTTGTTGATGTGTTAGTACCTGGTGCAATGTAATATCCATCTTTTCATCTGTGGAATTTTCATTTTACTCCAGAGTTTAGACCCTGGTGCCCAAATCTTGAAGATCTTGCCTTATTTCCACTAGGCTATTCGCGACTGTAGTTTGCATTGCATCCAGCTTTCCCCACATTGTTTGGAGACTAGATGTTTGATATCCGCTTTTGTAAGTGGTGTCAAGTCGTCTGAGCAACCCTGAGTATTAGAGTCTAAGTCCGGCTCTTCTTCCATGTCTGTTTCTTGAGGGTTTGTCAGCTTTTCTCCCTTTGAGGATTTAAAAAACATGCTTGTAGCTGCAGATGTGGGTTTATTTTATTTTCTTGTTGACATTATGGAGCAGACCCTGTTAATATATATGTATGTCACCAAAGCCGTGTTTTTGCGCCAAAGTGTATGGCAAGATGGCGTTTCTTCACTCCGTTGCCGTCTTCAGCAAGTCTCAGGAGGCATGTTACAGCCCTGTAGCGGTTCTGTGTCCACCTCAGATTCTCAGACGGAGTTTCGTTGCTCACTTTGTAGCTGTTGCGAGGAGTTTATAGCCGCTTACATAGGTGATAGTAACCTTTGATTGTGCACACTGCATGGAGCCTAGCGTCTATGCTGCCATCTCCTTTGCCAGTCAGGCTCCGCCCCCCTTCATTAGAATTTAAAGAGACAGTGGTATTCTATTATACACAAAAGTGAATATCAACAGTGTTGCATAATTTTTAAGAAGTTTTAAGAATATCTTAATTTTAATTTATTCTCTAAGTAACAACATTTCCAGTTAGAAAAAGTGTGAAATATTTTAACTAAATCTGAAAGAGTATGTATAAATAATATGTGATGTGATATTATGTTTAGTACTTGCATAAAATACAAAACATTTTATACTTAAAATAAATACCGACATCACATAACTAATCACATTTATACCTAAACCAATATTGAAGGATGGAATACATGCATGTCTACCCTAGTCTTGGAAGAATCTGGAAGAAAATACTTGCATTCTTTGCACTCAATATTTATTTTCCAATTTCCTCTGATTCAATATTACTTAATGTAAACTAGTACTGCTTAATGTGTTCTAGATTTATTATATCTACAATATATATATATATATATATATATATGTAAATAGATGTCTTCCTTCTTTTCAATTTAGTTAACCCCTACATTTCCCTGAAACTTTTTATGACAATGATTTATATTTCATTTTACTATTTTTATTATTTTTTATTTTTTTATATTTTATATTTATTTATTTTATTTAAACAACTTTATTTATTTATTTATTTCTGTTGAGATTACTTTTTTGTAGAGGTTTGTTGTGCCGGATACATTTCTTATTCTTAGAAGAATCTTGATCTATGTTCAAAAAGATAGAGAGATATATCAATTAGGACAATTACAAAAAGAGAAATAAATTGTAATCTTTGTTAAGTCCCTTTGGACTCATACTATCTAGTTTATTAATCCATACCACCTCTCTTTGTTTAAATATTTTAATTCTGTCTTGGCCCCTTCATTGTTTAGGTATATGTTTCAAAACCTGGAATCTTAATTGACTTACTTCATGATTCATTTGTTTGAAATGCACTGACACGGGTAAATCTGATGTCCCTTTGCGTATGTATACCTGTGTAGGGTAATTCGGTCCTTAATTTTTTTGGCTAGTCTCCCCAATGTAAATTCAACCTCAAGGACATTTAAGAAGATAGAACGTAATCTGTCTGACTTGTGAATAATCCATTTATTCTAAAATGTCTGCCTGATTGAGGGTGTGTCACTATATCCCCCCTGATTAAATTACTACAGTGTGAACAATTGTAACATGGGACAGTGCCTTTTTATTAGATTTTACTAAACTGTCATATACATTTTTGGGTCTTTTAAATGCCAAAATAGGCATTTTTTTTAAATTCTTGGATTTCCGGATAGATTTTTCTCAAGATATACCAATGTTTCTAAACTATTCCTGAAACTTGGTTATTATTCACATTATAAGTACTAATAAAATGAATCATTTTTTGGTTATCATTGCTCTTGCTCTTAATTAGCAATTGATTTCTATCCATTAAGTTGACATTTTCCAATTCTGATTTAAGCATTTTATGGGATAACCTCTCTGGGTAAATTTTTAGATAATTTCTATTAGCCTATTCTTAATTAGATCCTCATTACTCACCAATTTTTCCCTCTTATAAATTGGGATTTAGGAAGAGATTTAAGAGTGTTCTCTGGAAGGCAACTACTATAATATAGCAGTGTATTTCTTTTTGTTGCCTTGGTAAAAATATCTGTTTTCAAAGAGTTATTTTCTACATAAAATGTCATGTCTAAGAAATTGATTAAGTCTAGGCTATTTTGTAGAGTAAACTCTATATTTTCAGTACTTGCATTTAATTCCATAGCAAATTGATTAAGTGTATCCTCATTCCCCAACCATATCATGAATACATCATCAATATAGCACCAACATATGCTGGCACATTTTTTAAACAATTCATTCATATATTTGTGTTCATATATTCCCATATATATGCCTGCGTATGGTGGAGTCATATTAGCGCCCATGGCGGTGCCTCTCTTTTGTTTATAAAGGTATCCTCAAATAGGAAATAATTGTTATGTAAGACAGTCTTCAATAATGACAGTATGAATTCAATTTGAGGTTCTGTATATACATTCTGGTTTTCCAAAAAATCTTTAGTTGCTTCCACCCCTCCTGCATGTGGAATACAGGTGTACAAATTCTTTACATCTAAGATAACTAATATTGGACTGGTACCTTTTTCTAATTTTAGTTTATCCAACTCGTTTAAGAAGTCAGTAGAATCTTCTATATATGAGGGCAATGTGGATACAATAGGTTCCAAAATTCTGTATATGAATGTGGCTATATCAGAAAAAAACAAATCAATACTAGCCACAATTGGGCATCCAGGGGGTGTATTAAATCCTTATGGATTTTTGGCAATATATATATTACAGGTGTAATGCAATCTTTTTTTTTATTAAGCAGACTTTTAATTTTTTTATCAATGATATTTTTTCATATGCTCTATTAATTATATAATTAATTTCTGTTTGGATAACCATTAATGGATTATTTGTTAGTTTCTCATATACATTACCATCCATTAATTGTCTATTTCTTTTATATATTCTGTTTTGTCCATTATAACAATGGCCCCTCCCTTGTCGGCGGGATCTAGCACTATTTCACAATTATTTACAATTTTATTGAGTGCTTTCTTCTCTTCTAATGAAAGGTTATACTTAAATATTAAACCATGGTGTTTTTAATGTGTTGTTTTAACATTTCAATATCTCTACTAACTAGGTAGATATACTCTTCTACTGGATCGTAGCTTGTAGAGGGAGTAAAATTAGATTTTCTGGTTATATCAAAGTTAGAAAATCTTAGACAATAATCTCTTATGACAGCATTAGCAATGTCCACATGTACAGGCATTTTAGCCTGTACATGTCAAGGTGTGCAGTGGGGGCATGTCACGTCACGGCCCACCAACAGGGGCTGTCAAGGCCCGGCTGTTGAGAAACTAGGATCTAAGGAGTGGTTAACTGAGCATGCAAATGCATAACTGTGTAGTCTAAGGAGTGGTTATATGATAATGCAAACACAGAATGGTGGACTCAAGAGGAGCCATACTAGGCAGACCTAATTTCCTAAAGCCCTGGTTTCCTTTCCCTTCCTCTTGCAAGATGCCTGACATTTTTCTACTACTTTGTACATATTGTGCTCCCTAATTGGTGTTTATTTTTAGCAGCTACACAGGTAACAGCAGGATTTAGCAATAATTAGCTTGTTCATCTGTGTCAATCAGCATTGCTGAATGCTGCTTATAAGCTGCTTGCAGTTTATGGCTAATTTAAGGCTAGGCATATACCAGTGGATTCAAATGTTATGGCGCATGCTCTGTCTAGGTGTAAATGGTAGTAATTTAGGAGGGCAGTTCCTGGGGTGGCAGCCCATAGTAGACCATGCCCATTTGACCTTTGGCAGTTAGTGATCTCTGGGAACTCATTCCTTTAGTTCAGGCTTTGCTAGCCCATGTCACTTGAAGAGCGTATTTGCGGGTGCAGTGATACTGTGAGTCCTGGATGGTGGCCACAATCCGGTAATGTTACTGGAATAGTTGGTGTGTCTCTGGAGTAAGGGTGTTAGAAGAAATGCTGTTCAGAGTAGGTTAGCTGCCTTGTCCTTTTTCTGTATGTTGTCCAATCTGCGGGACTATTTGGCAACATTCTTAGGCAGGCAGTTAAAGGCTGGAGGCGTTGTGAGGTGCGTTGTATTGATACTTGGCATACCTTTAGAGTAGTGGCAGCAACTTGTGCGACCAAACTAAGATGGTCCTCAGATAAGATTTGCAACTTGAGACGTTGGAGGTCACAGCGGTACAAGGCCCATGTTAGGCCCCTGAGTTATGTTGGCTGAGTTTGTTTTAATTGTTCATTCTGTCATTGAATGTTCTTGCACTTTCCATATTTATTGTTGATTTATTATTTTACAAGTAGTGTGGCAGGCTCACAAATAGTTTGGATCGTGGGTCATTCTGTGGTTCACTGGGCCTCCATAAGAGCGCAGTCCCTGTTGGCAGTCTGAATTCGGTGGTTGGGGCATAGGGGTTTATTTTGGCCTGAGCTTCCTGCTCTGCTCTAAGAGGCACATAGTAGATGGGGTAGACCAGACATTATTGTGATCCACTTGGGCAGCAATAATTTAGGGGCTCGGCCAGAATTAGATCTGATGAGGATTATGCTTGCTGACATTAGGTGGTTGCATGCTTGGTTGCCTTTTGTAAAGGTGGGATGGCCCAACATGATCCCTAGGTTATATTTGTGTCATATGGTCTAGCATAAAGCAGCTTTTGGAGTGAGAAAAAATGTGAATAGGGAGTTGGGTAAGGCCGTTTGTTAAAGTTGAGATTTTGTGGTAAGGCATAACAATATATCGGCCAGGAATAATAGCCAATATAGACCTGATGGAATCCACCTCACGGATTAGGTTAGATTTGTTCTTATCTAATATTAAGAGTGCTTTATGCTGGGTGGTTAAGTTACTTGGTTGGAGGAAAGAGTCCACTTGCATTTGTGTTGTCTCTAGTGGCAGGCAGTCTTGGCCCCGGTTGTAGGCAGAAAGAGGGGAGGAGTGACGGTCATTGCAGGGGGAGCAATGTCCTCAGGTGCCTGCCTGAGAGTGCTTTCCCTTGGTTTGCAGCTCCTCCTCTGTCTGGTAGGGCATAGTAGCTAAGTTATGCACTGTGTCAGCTTGCCTGGGCCTGCATCTGCTTCGTAGGGGTTAGGACTCAACTACCACTATTTTATTGTTGGTAATTCAAAGAGAAAAAGGCCTTAATGTTTATGTTTAATTTGAGTTACAGTGCCTTTAATTAATGTCCTATATGGTCTTACCTCCAGTTCTTTGTCTGACTTGTTGTTGTGCTCCATTGTATTTTTTTAAGGGTATATGTTTATTTAGTTTATACTACAGTCATAGGTTATTTAATCCCTTAAAGAAGTGTAGGGCTGAATTTAGCCTGCAGCGAATCAAGGGTTAAGGGCCTTAGGAAGGAGGAATTGTGTGTGAGTGGTTCAGGGTTTGCAAATTTATTGCAGTCTTAGGAGAGGGTTTTTCATTTACAGTTTAACCCCTTAACGACCAAGGACGTACGCCACACGTCCTCAAAAAAAATACAGTTAATGACCGAGGACGTGTGGCGTACGTCCTTGGTCTGGAAAGCAGCTGGAAGCGATCCTGCTCTCTTCCAGCTGCTTTCCGGTTATTGCAGTGATGCCTCGATATCGAGGCATCCTGCAATAACCCCCCTTGGCCATCCGATACAGAGAGAGCCACTCTGTGGCCCTCTCTGCACCGGACATCGGTGGCCGGTATCGTTGGTGGGTGGGAGCAAGCCTGGGAGGCGGGTGGGCGGCCATCGATGTGCCGAGTGGAGTGGAGGGGGGCGGGAGCACGCGTGTGCACGGGAGCGGCGGGCGCGTGCACGGGGCGGGAGCGGGAGGGAACCGCTACACTACAGAAAAATAAACTTTCAAAAGTAAAAAAATAAAACATTTTGAAAGCTGTAAATAAACAGCTAAGAGATCTGGAAGGGGTGGGGGGTTGATCTTGGGGGGGGGGGAAGCTACACTACAGAAAAAGGCTTTTTTTTTTAAAAAAAAAGGCACATTTTTTCACTAAACTGGGTACTGGCAGACAGCTGCCAGTACCCAAGATGGCGCCCATTAAGGCAGAGGGGGAGGGTTAGTGAGCTCTTTGGTGGGGGATCAGTGAGGCTGGGGGCTAAGGGGGGATCCTACACAGCAGCATATGTAAATATGCTAAAAAAAAACACAAAAAAAGCCCAAATATAGCTTTTATTTTAGTACTGGCAGAGTTTCTGCCAGTACTTAAGATGGCGGGGACAATTGTGGGGTGGGGGAGGGAAGAGAGCTGTTTGGGAGGGATCAGGGGGTCTCATGTTTCAGGAGGGAGGCTGAGCTCTACACTAAAGCTAAAATTAACCCTGCAAGCTCCCTACAAGCTACATAATTAACCCCTTCACTGCTAGCCATAATACACGTGTGAAATGCAGCAGCATTTGGCGGCCTTCTAATTACCAAAAAGCAACACCAAAGCCATATATGTCTGCTATTTCTGAACAAAGGGGATCCCAGAGAAGCATTTACAACCATTTGTGCCATAATTGCACAAGCTGTTTGTAAATGATTTCAGTGAGAAACCTAAAATTGTGAAAAATTTAACGTTTTTTTTTAATTTGATCGCATTTGGCGGTGAAATGGTGGCATGAAATATACCAAAATTGGCCTAGATCAATACTTGGGGTTGTCTACTACACTACACTAAAGCTAAAATTATCCCTAAAAGCTCCCTACATGCTCCATAATTAACCCCTTCACTGCTGGGCATAATACACGTGTAGTGCGCAGTGGCATTTAGCAGCCTTCTAATTAATAAAAAGCAACGCCAAAGCCATATATGTCTGCTATTTCTGAACAAAGGGGATCCCAGAGAAGAATTTACAACCATTTAAGCCATAATTGCACAAGCTGTTTGTAAATAATTTCAGTGAGAAACCAAAAGTTTGTGAAAAAATTAGTAAAAAAGTGAACGATTTTTTGTATTTAATCGCATTTGGCGGTGAAATGGTGGCATGAAATATACCAAAATGGGCCTAGATGAATACTTTGGGATGTCTACTAAAAAAAATATATACATGTCAATGGATATTCAGAGATTCCTGAAAGATATTAGTGTTCTAATGTAACTAGCGCTAATTTTGAAAAATAATGGTTTGGAAATAGCAAAGTGCTACTTGTATTTATGGCCCTATAACTTACAAAAAAAGCAAAGAACATGTAAACATTGGGTATTTCTAAACTCAGGACAAACTTTAGAAACTATTTAGCATGGGTGTTTTTGGTGGTTGTAGATGTGTAACAGATTTTGGGGGTCATAGTTAGAAAAAGTGTGTTTTTTTCCATTTTTTCCTCATATTTTATAATTTTTTTTATAGTAAATTATAAGATATGATGAAAATAATGGTATCTTTAGAAAGTCCATTTAATGGCGAGAAAAACGGTATATAATATGTGTGGGTACAGTAAATGAGTAAGATGAAAATTACAGCTACACAAACACCGCAAAAATGTAAAAATAGCCTTGGTCCCAAAACGGACAGAAAATGGAAAAGTGCTGTGGTCATTAAGGGGTTAAAATAAGAATCCTGAGGCCCTCTTTCTGATTCTGGATGCTACTCCCTCCCATGCTTAGATGGCGGCACTAGTATAAGAACAGGGTTAGTTGACCCACAGTTTTTTTATGAACCCAGGATTTTTTGTGAGCCCAGCACTCTGAAGTCTAGTCAAGCATTATGGGAAATGTAGTTCTGAGGCATCGGAAGTGCCAAGGTTCACCATCACTGACCTATACAGTCTTACCTCCAGTTCTGTTTTGTGTTATTATTATTATTATTATTATTATTATCATTTATTTGTATAGCACCGCCAAATTCTGTAGCGCTGGGTACAATGATAGGGGTATACAATGACAAAGATTTGTGATACAATACAAAACATAACAAGACTAAACAAATCTAGCACAGGAGGAAGAGGGCCCTGCTCCGGAGAGCTCATAGTCTATGGGTTTAGGTGTGTGTTGTTATTTAGTTCCATTGTATTGTTGAGGGTATATGTTTATTTAGTTCACACCACGACAATAGGTTTCAATTCACTGCAATCTGGAGTTCTAGTAATTTCATCCAAGCACAATGAATTTAAAGGGATGAGAAATCAAAATGTCATGGTTCAGATAGCAAACCATTATAAGCATGCACGTGTCTTGAACATTATTGGGTCGATTTATCAAGCCTTCTCCTGCACTACGACTGCAGGTTCTCACAAGAGAACTTTCAGTTCATATTTATCAAGCAGTGGTCATTAGACCGCTGCTTCCTACACTCTTCTAAACCTCTTAAGTGGACGAGACGGGGGAGATTGATAGCTCCTGGCTGTGTGCGGTCAGGCGGCGGTATTGCACGTGAGCGCAAAATAGCGCTGAAGTGCAATGTTAAATTCCGCCAACGGAATTCTGTCCTTCAAAGAGGCGAGCTTTGGTGGACAGGGGTGCAAATATATACACCCCTGTCCACGGAAGCTTGATAAATCAAGCCCTATATATATGCTGCTTTATAAACATTGTTGCAAACACAGCTACCATATAGTTCCCTACTGGCTGGCTGTTTACAAAGGTTTTCCATATAGTAAAAATAATTTCATAATAGGTAGGGATGTCCAGAAAAAAACAGCTATTTTAAATGCCAAAATAAAGTAAAAGGAGCTATTTGTAAACAACAGTGGGTAAGATGTATCATTGAAAACAAATTAAAGTGGAGAAACATTTAGGGCAAACTGTCCCTTTAAGGTAAACCAGCAGTTTTTGAGTGATAATGTAAATGTTTCCAATGTGAGATTTTATTACATCTACAAAAAAAATCATCAAATCGTATTATACATATATATATATATATATATATATATATATATATATATATATATATATATATATATATATATATTTATATATATACTTTGTAAATAATGATATGCAGTCCTTAAAACCTTTAACAGTATAGTGTAGAAAGTATTAGGGCTGATGTGGTATATCATGCAATATTTAGAATAAGAGTTTTTTTGCTTTGAATGCTTTGCGAAATAAATCTTTGTTAGATCGTATAGTATATGTGTCAGAGTAAGGGCTCGATTTACCAAAGCCCTACGGCTGCAAGTTCTCACAAGAACTTGCTCGCCATAATTTATCAAGCAGCAGTCACCAGACCGCCGCTTCCCTAACCTCTTCGCCACCTCTAAGGTGGCGAAATTCAATCTCCGCGGTCGACTCCGATGAGGAGATTGACAGCTCCTGCCCACGCACAGCCAATCACGCGCGGGCAGGAGCTGTCAATCTCCTCGGTCCTCGGGGTAGGGACTGCACGCGAGCGCAAAATTGCACTTGTGAGCAATGGTGAATACCTGCAGGTAATTTCGCCCCGCCACAGGTGAGCTGAGGCGTACAGGGGCGCGTATACATGCCCCTGTACGCCTCAGCTTTGATAAATCTAGCCCTAAGTATCAAAGCATTCTACTTTGTCAAAGTCTCTTATGAAGTTTTAGTGATGACCTTTTATCTTTGCTGGAATTGCATTAAGGAGTCAGCCATTACTGTGTACAGCACACTATACGTAAGGTAAAAGAAAACTCTCACTCACCAAATCCGGTGTGTAGTATGTTTGTCCTTATGGAGTCCCAATTCCAATCCCAGTCCTTCACTGCTGTATCCAAACTGGGCTCTTAGTGTCAAATGTATACACGCCTCGGGAAGCAGTCCTACTGTTGCAGGGGGATGGACATCACTCCACTCGATATGTGTCAAACTAAGATGGTGAGCGGGTTCAAAACTTGCTGGTAACGGATAAGCCACATCCACAAGGTGAACAGTTGCAGGCTGCTTCACTGGCTGTGAAATTGCTCTATGCTTGTTTTCTCGAAGAGAATTTTTACTTGCATTTACTACTAAAAGTTACATTTTATATGCTTACTCTTGGCACATTGGACTGCTGGTTATCTCTCCCATTGCGGGAAGAATTTATATTATATATATATATATATATATATATATATATATATATATATATATATATATATATATATATATATATATATATATATATATATATATATAGCAATGAACAGATGGCAGCACTCACTGGTCCTTTAAATAAATATCTTTATTTATGTGACGTTTTGGGGACCGTATCCCCTGCCACCACGAGGAAGGGGATATGGTCCCCGAAACGTCACATAAATTAAGATATTTATTTAAAGGACCAGTGAGTGCTGCCATCTGTTCATTGCTATTATTCAACTCCTGCATGCACCCTGGCAGATTGATTTAGAAGTGAGAGTGCTCTTCTGTTGCTTATATTTATATTTATATATATATTTATATATATATATATATATATATATATATATGTGTGTGTGTGTGTGTGTGTGTGTGTGTATTTTGTAGGTCTTATCAAAATGCTGCAAATCAATCACTGGTTTAGAGGCAATCTGTATTATTTATAGACCTTGCCTTGCATTTTGGCCTCTCTAGGAAGCCATGACCTGCACACTTTTTTATCCGTTTTGCCTATTCAGAATCAGGATTGCCCTATAGCACATAAACAATATATGCCCTTAGTTCAGAGGTAAGTACAGTTAGGATACGTTTTCCCTAGTAACAGAAAGTGTATCTGCTTAGAATAAAAACATGGATGTTTCGTGGAAGATGATTTGAATACAGGCTCAAGAGTAAAGATGATAAATTACTGTAGATAAGCATATCTATTATACTTACACATTTTCTGCAAGAAAAACTCTTTGTAAAAGAAGCTATTGGGATCCATAGTTTCTGCAAACTTCATACAACAATTAAATATCTGTTGCTTAAAGAGACAGTAAAGTCAAAATTAAACTTTCATGATTCAGATAAAGAATGCAATTTAAAACAACTTTCCAGTTTACTTTTATCTAATTAGCTTTGTTCTCTTTGTATCATATGTTGAAAAGAATACTTAGGTAGCTTCAGGAGTAGCAATGCACTACAAGGAGCTATCTGCTGATTGGTGATTGCACATACTATATATGACTATTTTTTTGGCTCACCTAATGTGTTCAGGTAGCTCTTAGTAGTACATTTCTGCTCTTTCAACAAAGGATACCAAGAGAATGAAGCACATGTGATAATATGCACCAGCATTCAAACACCACACTTGCTCAGAGAGTCAGCAGTGACTTGTAAGACACAAATTAAAGTGATTTACCCAAAACATGCGAGCAGTTGACTAAGCATTACACACCACTAGCAGCTCTCTTAGCAGGCATGGTGCTTGATTACTGATACTCTCCTTACACATAGAATATGTGCGTATTCCATTGAAACAGCACTAGAAGCAATTTTAGTAATGGAAGTATATTTGAAAGAAGATTGTATTAAATTGAATTCATACACAGTACAATTTTGAGATTTGTATTCCTTTAAATTGTTCTTGTAATGTTGTTAAATGGGATGAACAACATGTTTCTTAAATTTGGTTTAACTTTTGCCCAAGGCCTAAACACAATGCAAAATAAATAAATAAAAAAAACTTGCAAGGAAAAAAACAGCAACTTTTTGACCATTAACAAAACTACTGAGGTTGACTAAAGTAGATATTAGTAAGGATTTAAATTTAAATAGACAGATAACTTAAAAGTGTCCACCATGCATATGGAAGTGCACTAGTTAAACAAATTAAACAAATGAATTAAACAAACAAAACAAAGCTAACAGAAAATGAAACTGAGTCTCAGTGCCTGATTGCTTACTGGCTGATAAGATGATTTCCCCCTGCTTTATTGGTGGACATTTTCCTCTAAACAAATGTACTAATAAAGGCAAATGTATAGGCTTATACACAAAAGGCTTGTGCACACTGATCGTTAGTAAGTTCATTTATTAAATCAAATTAAAACAAGTTAAAACAATCCAGTGTATAAAAACTGGTTGCATCTACGTGCTACCCCAGCTCATGCAACGCGTTTCATCAGGCATAAATAATTAATGAACTTGCTAACAACCAGTGTCAGTATGCACAAGCCTTTTGTATACAAGCCATTGAAGTGTGGCTTAAAGGATCCCTGGGACAGTTGCAGAAACTGGGAGTGGCTGAGCTGATACACCTTTAGGATATTAGCCTGCGTCTAACAGCACATAAGGGGGCTCTTCCTAAATGTGAGTACCCTGTTTGCTTGATACCATTTGCATTGGATTTGGATTACCCATACACACATGAGGTGCCTCTCTTTTGTTTATTAGATATCATCATCATAGAATATATGTGTATGCATTTGTGATTGGCTGGTGGCTGTCACATAATACAGGAGGAGTGGAAATAGACAAAACTGAAAAAAAAATCAGAAACAAAACTACTACTACTCATTTGAAGTTCAGACTAAGTGCTATTGCATTGTCTTTTTATCATGCATTTATTGATTATGCAAATATACTGTATTTACTGGCCCTTTAACACATGTGGTATTAATTCATTAAACCCACATTCATCCCTATTAGAGAGGCTGTATACAGAGCACAGGTTACACATTTACATAAGTATAGGTACATATACTGTACATATGCAGACATCCCAAGTCTCCCTGAAGTTCAGGGAGTCTCCCTGATTGTAATAGCGGCTCCCTGATGCCAGCAAATGGAATGCAATCTCCCTGAAACTTGATGATCCAATGTGGCCCAAATCCGGAAAAGTGTTTCTTTAAGGAATCCCTTTAGTTGCTGGGACGTTATAGAACCTTCAAAGCATGCATCAGTAACCATAAAGCCCCCAATGATTTTATTAAATTAAAACACAAATATTATCTTATTTACTGCACGTAATTTAAGTTTGTATTCTAAAATAGCTGAGCACTCAAGCGTACGATCACTGGAAAATAGGTTTGTTGTATGTGGTTGTGCAATAAAGCTACTTTTTTATGTGACTTTAGTGGGAAGCTACTTTAATGAAAAGTCTATTTTATTTACGGTTTCAAGGTGTCCAATATATAACTGGGAGGGGGGGGGGGTCGCAGCGCAGTAGCGGGAGAAGCCACCTCCCTGAAATTAGCTTTTGCAGGTTGGGATGTCTGCATATGTAAATGTGATGACTACACAATATCATGTACAGCTATGAAGATCTGTAGGAAAACTCACTTCACGACACCTTTATCTACAAATGGATTTCATATTTCATATTTGATTGTATTTCTCACTCTCATTGGCGTGATTATCACTAACTGTACAAGCATTATTTAAAACTGCGAGTTTCTATGTAAAACTTAAAATGTATTTTTTTTCTTTACAGGATTTTTAATTCTTCAAAATAGTAAATCTCAATCCCGCTTTCTTGCTGCTTAATATCTTTCTAAGAGACACTTAAATGAGATTGTGCAGTCATGAACATATTTTATAGGGGACAAGCTTCTATGCACGCTAAGTTTAATCATTTTCACTACAGTGCATATATTATTGAACTCACAGTCACAAATGTTTGTTCTGGATTACAAACTCAATAATGTACGCACTGTCGTGAATGGGAATTGGGGTACCTTGCATTTAATCTTCAGTGTGCGACGGACTATCACATGAAGAGGGCCTCCACACCGCCGGGGACTGCCACCAAGGACCGTCGCCGCTGAGGACTGTTGCCGCTGAGGACCGTCACCGCCAAGGATCGCCACATCTGGGAACACCGTTCTGCATCTCCGCTCCGAGCAGCCTTCACTGTGAATGTGAATGAACTACTGTTAGGATTTTTTATTTTATTTGTAATGTAGTATTTTATTTTTTTATGTAATTAAGGGGATAATTTAGGTGGTGTAAGGTTAGGGGGCTTAGTCATTAAATATTTTTTTTGCGTTGTGGGAGTTGGAGGTTTAGGAGTTAAGTTTTTTTTTAATACTTATTGTGGGCGGTTATTTTATTTATTTTTAATACTTATTGCGGGCAGTTAGGTTTATTTTTAATACTTATTGCGGACGGTTAGTTGTTGTTTTTTAACACTTATTGCGGGCGTTTTTTTTTTTTGTAATGCGATCGATAGATAGATAGATAGATAGATAGATAGATAGATAGATAGATAGATAGATAGATAGATAAATAGATGTCTAAATATGTGTGTGTGCTTATGTATGCATATCTATTTATGTATGGTTATATGTGTAAGATGTGTATTTATTTGTTTATATTTGTAAATATGTATGTTCACACATACATACATATATACACATATGAAAACATATATACGCATTTGAGACCTTCCCAGTCAAATACATTTAAACATGCAATATCATTTTTAACATGTTTTAATGTTTTTTTAATACTGTAGAAATAATTAAAAAATTTATGTTCTTCACATATAAAAAAATGTATTTTTATTTTTATTGCAGACGGGTTTTTTTAACACTTATTGCGGGTGTTTTTTTTTGTAATGCGATCGATAGATAGATAGATAGATAGATAGATAGATAGATAGATAGATAGATAGATAGATAGATAGATAGATAGATAGATAGATAGATAGATAGATAGATAAATAGATGTCTAAATATGTGTGTGTGTGTGTGTGTGTGTGTGTGTATGTATGCATATCTATTTATGTATGGTTATATGTGTATAGATGTGTATTTATTTGTTTATATTTGTAAATATGTATGTTCACACATGCATACATATATACACAATATAAATACATATATACACATTTGAGACCTTCCCAGTCAAATACATTTAAACATGCAATAACATTTTTAACATGTTTTTAATGTGTTTTTAATAGAAATAATTACAATTTTTCTGTTCTTCACATATAAAAAAAATATTTTTATTTTTAAATAAATATTTCTATATATATGTATACACTTTTTATATCTGTATATATTTATATAGATATATTGTTAAAAAAATAAATATATATATATATATGTATATACAGTATATATATTAAGAATATATAAAGAACATTTTCTTCTACATGAACATAGGAATTTAAGTATTCCTTACTCACATTCTAGTGAAGTGTCAGGTTAGCGCACAAGCGATAACTGTTAGAGTGACCAATAAAAGTCTATGGGAGACGGAGTGAGCGTGGTCGCGGTGGAGCTCTTCGGTAAAGCAGCGTCATTAAACCACTCCTTCTTAACCTATACCCCAGCTCTGAGTTGGCAGTTAGCAGTCACTCTGGACAAGTACAACCGTGGTATTGACAGTCCCCGCTTGAGTGCGAATGGCAGTGTGTGAGTAGAAGGCAGCATTGCATAAGCAGCTGTAATGTTAAATGTGGGTACTGTAGCATGTTGCTGAAAGATGGTCTTGATGCCGGTGAACCTTATCCATCTGGCCCTTTGTTAAATCTCGCCCATTGTTTTTCAGGATACAGTTTGCTTCTAAGTTTGCACTTTCATATTGGTTCCTTCAAGAATTTTTCACAGAGTTATAATAGTACTGAATCTCCTGTATTCAACTGACACATTTTTTTCTTGAATGTTTACTGGTTATAGTTTATTTGTCAAGGGGAAAAAGTTACTAGTGTACCTAACATTAATTATAGAGATAAAGCCTAATTTCTTTCTAGTCTAGGTCTATTGGATTCCATCCCTGCATACTGAAGGCCGAAACATCAAATTTATTAGTCTTGTTTTTCCCTCTTTTGATCTGTTTGGGTATCAGTATAGTATTTGTATTTGTTTTTGGCTGAAACATTTGGCAAGTAAAATCAGTTTGTGTACTGCATTATTTTTTTATCTAGACCAAATTTAAAGGAACTAGCAAAAAAAAGGTGCTAGCACAGAGAAACAAATATACATATAAATTATCTGGTCATAGGTAGAACTTTAGTAGCGCAAGCACCCAGGAATTTCTAACCCTGCCTTAATGTAAAGAAATATTGTCTCTGGAGAGTCTATAAACTAAAGAATTTCTTTCACTCAAGTACAAACAATTGTACATTTGTTGCCAGTAATATTTTCTCATCCTCTCTCAATGCTTTTGTTCTCATTGCAGAAGATGTTAATAAACGTCTGCATAAATTCACAGAATGAGAAAATGTCATAAACTAGTTTGGGGTGGAGTAAATTCCATTGGGATTTTTGAAGTTCTAAAGTTCTAGCAACAGGAGGGGGAAAAAAAAGTTTCCATGAATCATTCAGTATTTCTTCCAGCAGTCTTATTTAATAGGACAGTCTAGTAAACATGATCTTTTGCCCTTGGGAAAATGTATTTACTTAAAGAGACATTAAACTCTATGCAACACATATATTAAAGCTGTTCATTTTGATTTTGAAATTTTAAAAAAATCCATGTTTGTGTGTATATACAGTATCCCACAAAAGTGAGTACACTTCTCACATTTTGGAAAAATGTTATTATATCTTTTCATGTGACAACACTGAAGAAATTACACTTTGCTACAATGTAAAGTAGTGAGTGTACAGCCTGTATAACAGTATAAATTTGCTGTCCCCTCAAAATAACTCAACTCACAGCCATTAATGTCTAAACCATTGGCAACAAAATTGAGTACACCCCTAAATGGAAATTTTCAAATTGGGCCCAAAGTGTCAATATTTTGTGTGGCCACCATTATTTTCCAGCACTGCCTTAACCCTCTTGGGCATGGAGTTCACCAGAGCTTTACAGGTTGCCACTGGAGTCCTCTTCCACTCCTCTATGACGACATCACAGAACTGGTGGATGTTAGAGACCTTGCGCTCCCCCACATTCCATTTGAGGATGCCCCACAGATGCTCAATAGGGTTTGTCACATGAAACAATATAATAAAATATTTACAAAAATGTGAGGGGTGTATTCACTTTTGTGGGATACTATGTATATATATAGGTAGAAATCCCTTTAGCCAAACTGTTTGGGACCAGAAAAGATTTGGTTTTTGGAATAGTTTGGATTTTGGAATACTTGTATCTTAAAATGGGGCAGCTGGGGAAGGGGATGGGACCAAGTATAAACAACAAAATCTTTTGTCATTTAGGCAATTGTTAAATGTCATAAAACAGCATATACATGTAAGTTAAAGGAAGTTTTATATCATATGACAGGGAACATAGTCATATCTGAAAAGTTTATTTTAAAAAAAATATTAATTAAAAACTTTGGATTTTAGATTTAGTTTGGATATTGGAATTCTGGATTTAAGCAGGTGCACCACCCTGTTGATTATACTGACCACCCAGCTAAAATTGTAGTCAATATTAAGTTAACATTAACTAATATTAAAAATGTTCAATTTGTATTGCACAAATTAATATAAATTATATTTATGTTACATTATGAAATACATTTTTGCTGTGGATAACAGAAAATTATATAATATTAGAAAATATTACATCCTGGCTACTTCATAATGCCACCAGGTTACTTAATAATGACACCTGGCTGGCATAATTTTCTGTGGAGAACACTGGTATATAAAAATAACCAGAGAGGGTAGGGGAGCACACCATGCAACACATAGGACAGGAGGAAAAAAACAATCCATGAAAGTTTAGTATAGTTAAAGGGACAGTCTAGTCAAAATTAAACTTTCATTATTCAGATAGGACATGTCATTTTTTTTTAATATATTTTTATTGAGGCTGAAAAATAAAGACAGTACAAAATTGCTGCATACACAGCTAGCAAAAGACAGATGATAACAATCAACAAAGTCCTTGTAATACATAACATTGCAAGATATTCATATTGCAGTACTGCACATATAGCAAAGTAATATTAAATCAGCCTCAGATTTTCTTAACACTAGCAAGTATCACCTTCCTTGGCACTGATAAAGTATTGAATATAACATAAGGTATAGAATATAGTATAATATATGATATAAACGATATAAAACTGGAAGAAGATGTTGGTCAAATTAGTTAACTTAAATATAGTGTGTTTAGTTAACAATACAGGATTATATAAATATAAGTATATCCTAGATAATCTTGCAAAACACATATGAGGAACTGAGCTAAATAGACTGGAAGACTGCAAGATTTGGTTATATATAAGGTAAGTAAGATGCGGTATAAGCAAGAAAGATTGCAAAGTTAACCCTCCTACCAAAGAAGGTTTATTATGGAAGGTGGGGGGGGGGGGTAGGTGTTGAGCAAAATATTGTGAGCAGAAAAAGCCCTTAGTCTTCCTCCAGAGATGCTAAATAGATATATATGCAATGAATTACAGTTGGGCCAGTTACTGGGGTGCGAGAGCTCTCCTATAGCTTTTTAACAAGTTGGTTTAAACTAAGCTTGTCAAAGCAGATGAACCTAAGTAAGGTGTTGTAGAAAGTCAACCGTACTAATTTAACTTTTAGAAGTGAGGTGTAGAAAATGCAGTGTTCTATGCATTAGACCTGGGTAGATGATAATAATAGTACCAACTAGTAAGTGAACCTAATTAATCTACAATTGTTACTGAGAGATAGGGTATTAGATAGGGTATGTGAATTTGAACCAAAATAGAGATAAGCAAATGCGAAAATAATTAAACCATTGGATGTTTCCCCTTGAGAACAAAAATGCTCTATCTCCCGGATGTGGGCCCACCATCCAGGAGCAGACATTCCATAAATGGATAGTACCAAGGGAGAGGGGATTATGGTAGCCTATATTTTGATATGGTTTGGGTTTGATCTGTGTATATGACACCCTAACCAGATGTCTGAGCTTGTAAGGAGAGGACATTTTTAGAACAAACAATAATCCCCAGAACTGAGTGATGAAACTACCAGTGCATTATAAAGTTGACCTCAAGTTATAAAGCCCAGGAGCTTATGGGCATAATAAAGAAACACAATGTTAGGTGTAAATAAAGCAAAACATGCCAAATAGCTGATTAAACAAGATATTGATATGAGCAATTAAACAGCCATATTGAGGAGCAAAATTAAATCTAAAGTTATATATAAGCACCTGAGGTGTATAATTCTAAAGGAAAAAACATATAACTGCAACAAGGTGTAGAACACCTAATTATCATATATCTATAAAACCTTTAGGTACTCTATAAAATAGAACTATGTTAACATCTATAAATCAAACAATGACAGTAAACCAACTTGCGTGCATAAGACATGGAGATGAGATAATATAACTGTCCATAACTGGTACACTGTCTATTATCTCATGAAGCGATTTCTGCTATCAGTGTAGTTAGCCCGCTTCATGGTCAAACTCAGTTTAAACATCATGTCTTCACCATCCTGGAGACACTGTCTCATAAGATACAAAAGACCGTGCAAAGGCAATAATGACTCTTCAGCGACATCTATTTCTGTTATCTTGTAAGGTGGCAAGCATACAGTTTGGGCAGGAGTCTCTATCTGGTCATGTCTATGCAAAAGAACATGCTGGATGCAGGTATGTATGCATGATTGTAGTGCTCTCTGCGGCAGAGACCTTCCCACCTTTGTCAGTACAGCTACACTTTGAATCACTACCGAACCCCATGAAGAGAGGCTCTCTCTCATAATCAACTTCTCCTGGCCGAAACCCGTGGACATCGTAGACAGGCCACCTATGGCGGATTCAAGTTCCTCCTGAGGCGTATACATGATTGAAGTTAAAGCGCCTACACCCACTTGCTTGTGAACATGTGAAGTGTCTGCAGTCGGCTTTGGTCGTAGTGTCAGAGCCGCAATCCATAAGGTAAGATCCGTCTCCAAGTGCTGAAAATACTCGTCGATGAGTCGTCATGTAGACTGCTCCCAATCCTCCATGCTGGTGCTGCACTCCAGACACAGCAGGCAAACCGCCCGCAATCAGCCTGCCGCTGCTTCTGGAGATGTATAAGGTAGGTGACTATTTAAGCTCGGGCTCTCAGGAAGTGGTAGGTTGTAGTCCGCAGGTTTCTCAGCCAATTTCAAGCTCTGCTAAAATTGGGCCCAGTAGTTAAGATGGCGATGCGCACTGTATGTCAAAGCTGGAAAGACTCAGAATGCATCCGCCGCTTAGATGTTTGTCTGCCTTGCGCTTCCATAAAAGTGTCTCTGAACTGCTGAATAGTAAAACTAGAAAAGTAAAGTTTTATAATATTGTGGAATTTTTCATATTTTAGCCCAGGAGTCAGGAGCTCTGCTTAGAGACGTCCAGCTTCTTTGGGCGTTGGCTCCTCCCCCCCAGATATGTAATTTTAATCAACTTTCCAATTTACTTTTATTATCAAATTTGCTTTTCTCTCTTAGTATTCTTAGTTGAAACTAAAACTAGACAGACTCATATGCTAATTTCTAAACCCTTGAGGGCTGCCTCTTATCACAGGCTTTTTAAATTCCTTTTCAACACAAAGAGACTAAAAGTACACGTGGGCCATATAGATAACACTGTGTACAGGCACAGGGAGTTATTTAAGATTTAGCCCAACACAATGCAAACTGCAAGACAATAGATAATAAACAGCCACAGTCATGTGATCAGGGGGCTGGTAGAAGGTTCTTAGATACAAGGTAATCACAGAGGTAAAACGTGTATTAATATAACAGTATTGGTTGTGCAAAACTGGGGAATGGTTAATAAAGAGATTATCTATCTTTTAAAACAATAACAATTCTATTGTAGTCCCTTTAATAGGATATTTCACAATTGTAATTAAAAAGGAGTGGATAATACTAAATAGAACTTCAAATATGTATTATGTATTATTTAAAAGGATTCCACTTATTTTTTTTTACTTCATTTCTGCAGGGTCCATTACTTCCTGTCATAGCCCCACAAGGGGGCTGGGGTCTCTACAAGACGCTTGTTGTCATCTAGAGAAACTTGAGTTGGCTTACTGTTTAATGAATACTAGAGAAACAGAAGTCAATTTCTCGCTCATCCTCAGAAGAGGTAAAATGTAACTAAGTTCTCAGCAAGTCAGTTCCCTTGTGTCACTATAGGCAGTGCCTACACTGAGAATTTTTCAGGGCTCATTTTGCAAGAAAACAAGTTATTTGCTGTTTTTTAGCACATGTTTTTTTTATGGTCACAGCTATGTAGCACATTGTGAATCTAGGGGTAGATTGACCGCTCCTTTAAAATTCCTGGCACAGGGACATCAGTTTCTTAAAACGCTTTAATACACATTCTGTATATATACACATGCGTATGAAACAGCAGTGATTAAATAAATCAAACTAGTTTTTCAGCTATGAACAAGCATGATATGCATGCTACACACTGCGGTATTCTTAGCTGCATTGGTAGACAAGGAAATTTTTTATTTTTTTTTAAAGGATATAGAACAGTCTGTTTAATTATTGTAATAAAAAGAAGCACTAAGCAGTGGCTTATACTTAATATAAATTAATCCCAATATGTAATATTCATAATTTTAAAACGATTTTACCTTTTTTTTTAAACTTCATTTGTGCAGTGTCCATTAATTCCTGTCAGAGCCCCACAAGGGGACTGTGGTCTCTACAGGAAGGTATATCTAGCTTGATGTATTAAACGTCTAGAGCAGTGACAGACTGATGGGGAACCTTGGACCTCCAAATATATTTTAGAACTACATTTCCCATGATGCTCTATTGGACTTCAGAGTGCCTAAACAACATGGTAAAAATAGTTCTGAAATATCTGGAGTGACATCACTGGTCTAGGGTAACATGATCTGGTTTTCTATATAGAGAATGCTAAAGAAAAAGAAAGTCTGATTCTTGCCCATACACAGAATAGGCAGAATGCAACTTAAAGTGAATGTAAAGTTTCATGAATGAGTGCCTGCCAGGTTTTTAATAATACTATTAAAAACAGGGGCACTTAAATTCATTAAACTTTACATTGCAGCGTTTTTTGTTTTTTTTAATACCTTTTTCTTTAGCAAACACAGACCACGATCCTCTGCCCGCAGCTCCTCTGTACTTAGCACTTCAATGACGAAACCAGCTTCCTCCAATCACGGCTTGGCCTCACGAGATGGACGCTCTGGGGTGCACGCCATGATTGGAGGAAGCCGGTTTCGTTATTGCTGAGGTAAGTACAGAGGAGCTGTTGGCAGAGGATTGCCGGTCCAGGTTTGCAAATGAAAAAGGTATTTTTTTTAAAAACGCTGCAATGTAAAGTTAAATGAATGAAGTGCCACTGTTTTTAATAGTATTTTTAAAAACCGGGCACTCATTCATGAAACTTTACATTCAGTTTAAGGTCTCAGTAAGTCTGCTTCCTTATTTAGCTGTCAGCAGTGGCTATACAGAGAATTTCTAGATGTGCTCATTTAGCAAGAAAACAAGTAAGTTGTTTTCTTTTTTTAACACAATCATTTTAAGTTTGCTTTGATTAATAATATTTATTTTACTAAATGAGAACTGTTTCATATCTCTTTAACAAGTTTAACCATGAAGTGAACTACATATTCGGGAAATATAAAAGTACAGATCTTTACTAAACATGTACAGATATGATCTATAAGTGTTTAGCAAAAAGATTATTACTTACACTCTATAAAAGAATTTAATTTTTTTCCGAAGTTTGGAGTATTTTGATGAAGACTAAATAATTACAGTACAGACATTTGTTCATTCATGTGTCTTATTAAAATTCTTAAGAAATTGGGGAATATATTTGAATTTGCACCTACTGCTATATATGAAAAGAGAGATCAAAGTGATTTATAAGCAAATGACAGACATACACTGCTAGGGGCTATGACAGTGGCATATTAAGAGATGTGATATAGACACTTTCAAAATGAGAGTCTTTCCTAATATAATATTGTTACTGGCACATACATTTTTGAATACTGTCACACACAAGGTGTTAATATGTTTTATTTTCTCCTATCACATTGATATAAATGTGACATTGATATAAATAGTACAACATCTAAAAACTGATATTTTCAATAACACAACAGAAAATCTATATTAATAATGAGACAAATCTAAATGTTGGAAAACAGCAATAGCATAAAAGAAAAAAAATGTCACCTCCATGACCTGTTAATTCTAAAGCATATATGTTATTTTTGCATCACTGCAAAATTGTCTAACCCCCACAACTGCATCATCTCCCACACTTTCCCCACATCCTTGGTGGTCTAGGGCTTTGTCAATGGTGTAGTTATGTAACCAAGCCCAAGACATCTGGAAGTGCCTGGACAGTCAACACTAGAATTTTTGTTCTTTAAAAAGAAAGATAATCCCTTTATTACCCATTCCCCAGTTTTGCACAACCAACACAGTTATATTAATATACTTTTTACCTCTGTAATTATCTTGTATCTAAGCTTCTGCTGACTACCCCTTATTTCAGTTATTTTGACAGACATGCAGTTTAGCCAATCAGTGCTCAGTCCTAGGTCACTTTACGTGCATGAGCTCAATGTTATCTATATGAAACATGTGAACTAATGCGGACTGAAGCTGCCTCTGCTCCAAAATTAGAAACTACGAAAAAAGTCCAAGTAGCTAGCAACAAGGAGGAAAGGTAAAACTTGACATTTATTTGGTATTCTTTAAAACACAGTATTCGCCAAAAGAGTCACTGGTATCAACAAGTCCCAGGGGCGTATTATGGCCCAGGCCAACAAGGTCGTGCCTAGGGCAGCAGATTTGGGAGGGGCAGCACATCTGCCCTATCCTCTCTTTAAAAGTCAGCACACAGTACAGTGATCAATAAAGTGCAGGCTTTTACAGAGAAGACAAGGCACGTGCGCTGATTAAGGTCTCTTTTCACAGGCAGTGCTCCTTTAAACCGTTGCCAGGGGATATGCTTATAAGGTGAGGCTGGAGGAGAAGACCTTGTGCCGATATGCTGCCTCCCCTTGTCAGCTGTGGTGGATCTGCGAGCGCAGTGCTTACTGCAGGTCTTAGTAACTAACAGTCTGGATGTGCCTGTGCACTGCTTGGATCAGCTTGTGATGTCTAATCATAAACTCTTAGCGCTAATGTATGATAGCTACTAGTAGCTAGCTTTCTCTGCATTCATGTGATGTCTAATCATAAACTCTCAGCGCTAATCTATGTCAGTTACTAATAGCTAACTTTCTCTGCATTCATGAACCCACGGAGTAAATAGTAAACGGACACTTAAAAAGTTTCATTACTTGAATGATGGTAATTACTGTATGTTGTTTCATGTGAAGGGCAGTGATTGTTTCAAAGTGTATTAATCTTTCCCTTATTTCCCTTTCTCCCTCCCTTACTCCCTCAACTCCCTTCCTCTCTCAACTCACTCCCTCAACTCCCTCTCTTATTTTTTTCCCCCATCCCTTCTTTGCCTCCCTGTCTTTCTCTCAACTTCCTCCCTTACTCCCTTCTTTCACTCCTTTCTTTCCCTCCTACCCTTCTACTCTTCCTCCCCACTTTTCTCTTCTCTCTCTCTCTCTCTCTCTCTCTCCCCCTCCCTTTTCTCCCCTGCCGTTCCTTTCTCTCCCTTCCCTCAGGGATAAAATGGTATGAGATGCATGCAATTCAACCCACCTGTATGCAAGTGTTTTGCTAGCCCATTTTCTTTTAAATTGTTATGAAAAAAACAAACAAAAATCATTTTACACACTGACTCAAAAAATATTAAGGAGAAAAAGGCCTTAAACCTTTGGGGGGGGGGGGGGCAGCAGAATTTTGAGTGCCTAGGGCAGCACAAAACCTAAATACGCCACTGACAAGTCCGGAATAGGACCATAACCCTACGCGTTTCATGCCGCATGTGGCACTTTGTCAGGGCTCAATAATAATAATATAAAAGTAATACAAGTACGCTGCAAAGATTTTTTTACATGTAATTAAAAGGACAGTAAAGTCAAAATTAAACTTAAATGGACTGAATAGAGTATGACATTTTAAACTACTTTGTATTTTTCTTCTATTATCAATTCTGCTTAGTTCTCTTCATATTCTTTGTTAACGAGCAATCCTAGGTGTACTCAGGACCATGCACATGTATTTAGCCATCTGCCAGCAGTGTTTACAACATTATTTATTGCAGTGTTATACTATGTTGTAAATGTTGCTGCCATACACTACTAAAGACATGTGCACACTCCTAAGATCCAATCAAACTACCTAGATTTATGCTTCAACAAAGGAGACCAAGAGAACAAAGCAAATTTGATTATAAAACTAAATTGGAAAGTTGTTTAAAATTGCATGCTCAATTTGAATCATGAAAGGTTAATTTTGACTTTACTGTACCTTTTATGTTACAAGCTTAAAGCGCTTAATATCCCTTTAAGAGAAAATGCTTTTTCACTTTAAAATTCCTAGGACTGTTGTAAAGTGTACATGCATCAATGCATTGCATTACCTGTCATTACTTTGGCATATTAAATGCAATGTTCATCCTGCAAAAATTGAAAATTGCAAAGGTTTGTATCAAAAGTTAAAGTTATAGTAAATCCTAGCGTTTTTGAAATGCTAGGATTTACCAATGGAACAAATAAAAGTATAAAATAATTTATGCTGAAAGTTCCTTTATTTGTCTGCAACGTTTGCTGCGCTCAGCTCCTCATGCCGCCCAGGGCAGAAAGCTATTTTTCAGTGAGGTGATATTTCCACCTCTTAGCCAATAGCCGTGCGGGCCAGCTGGCATTATGCCGGATAGCTATTGGCTAAAATCCCCTCAGTGAAAAAATAGCATTCTGACATGGGCTGCCTGAAGCGCTAAGTGCGGCGAACGTTGCAGACAAATAAAGGCACTTACAGCAAGAAATATTTTATACTTCATGACTGAAAGTCCCCTTTATTTGTTGCACTGGTAAATCCTAGCGTTTCAAAACACTAGGATTTACTATCACTTTAACCATAAATTATTGCTTCATCACTGCAAAGATTTTGCCTAAACAACATTTACTAAATAATGTAACCTAATGAGCTGTATGTGGTGCTTTTTTGTTCAGTGCAGTTTATGAAGGCCTGTATTCTATAAACTGAAGTTTTTCTTGTCTGTGATCTTGAGAACATTCTGCGTTTCAGATATAAAGTTCACCCTTATTTGCCACTGTTTTAATGTTTACCATTTTATGACTCTACCGCTGTATTTTCATTTAGGCATTTAAAGGATATACAAATAGGTGCCAAAGAAAAACAAACAAGATTTCTGTTGTGTATTTTTTAACTAGTGTTAATTGGACAGGAATAATAACAAGTTATACAAATACCAAAGATGTTTGTTTATCATCAACAACCACTGAGACTGTCTGATGAAGAAACCTTAGTATCCTGAAAGCTTGCAAATATTTTCCTTCTTAGTTAGCTATTAAAGTTATCACATTTATATTGCTTTTGGTTGTTTTTTTCTCAAAAGAATTTATGTTTTATTCTAATCCTCTAGCTAACATGAGTAACGCCCTTTCTATACATCAACAGCCATGAAAGCTTTATAAATAAGAAAGTTTTTGAGCTATTGTTCAATACACATTACACACATGAAACCAAAAAAGGGTAAAAAGTGTCTTTAAAGGGACAGGAAACCCCAACATTTTTTTTCATGATTTGGATAGTTCATACAAATTTTAAAAAAACTTTCTAATTTACGTCTATTATCAAATTTACTTCATTCTCTTGTTATCCTTTGCTGAAGGAAATGCATTGCACTACTATCAGCTAGCTGAACATATCTAGTAAGCCAATCACAAGAGAAAAATGTATGCAAGCACCAATCAGCCACTAGGTCCCTCTAGTGTAGAATATGTGCATATTCATTTTCAACAAGGGATACCAAGAGAACGAAGCACATTTGAAAAAATAAATTAATTTTAAAGTGTCTTAAAATTACATGCTGACTTTCATATTCCTTTAAAGGGACACTCAGGTCAAATTAAATTTTCATGAGTCAGATACAGCATGTAATTTTAAACAACTTTCCAATTTACTTCCATTAAAATAAAAATGTGCACAGTATTTTATATTTACACTTTTTGAGTCACCAGCTCCTACTGAGCATGTGCACGAATTTGCAGACTATATGTATATGCATTTGTGATTTACTGGTTGCTATCACATGGTACAGGGGGAGTGGAAATATGCATAACTTTGAAATTTGTTATAAAAAAATCTACTACTCATTTGAAATTCAGAGTAAATGCTATTGTATTGTCTTGTTATCTTGCATTTGTTGATTATGCAAATCTACTGTGTTTACTGTTCCTTTAAGACTTGATTAGCTTGGCAGTTGTATGCTACTAATATGGCTGTACAGGAGCAGATAAAAATAAATGTGTACAATATTAAACGTCACAAAAATTACTCCAATCTATGGCTGTAATAAACTGCCACTTAAAGCATTTTCATAGCGCTGCAGAATCTGTTGGCACTCTACAAATAACTGATAATAATAATAATAATAATAAATATTTGATTTTTTTTCTCACCCCACAGCGTGTGACTATTTTGTGTGGTTTTGTATTTGGGGCCTTTACCTTGCTAAAGAATCGTTCAGTTTTTTAAAGAGAATATCATATTTTCTGTTGATTACATTTCATTTCACTAATCCTCTGAGAGAAAATTAAATTCAGATGTGCCCTCCTCATTTAAAAATATGAGTAGGATATACTGTGAGGAAATTAGGTAAAGGGGAGAATATTATCCTTGCATGACTGAACATTTTCTATTCAATTGTATGTGTCTTAGCATAGACATAGCATGTGCTCTCTTCACATTGTTTGAGGTCTCTTGCTCACAACCATTTATTTTTATGAAACTCTTGGATTTTCATATACCTTAGATATAAACCATTCTGTATACTGTCACCACTATAAGAAAAATATCTTTACAATTGTTCTGCAAATGTGCAGAAATTATTTGTTGCTGTAATAATATAGCTTTAACCAGACCATGGAATTCACTGCATCATCTTCATTATGGGAATTTTTTTAAACTAACGAGACATGCAATACAGATACAAGTTAATTCAAGTTTCCATTTATTTCTAAATAATTTGAAAGGTCATGATATGAAAACATGAAAAACTCATATAGGTATATACCAATCCATTAAAAGTAATAATACCAGGAAACTTTGCAGCTGTGCAGTCGAGTAAGATAGGATATCATATCTCCCAGCATTCATTGCTGGGTATCAGGGATTTAGGAGGTTTTGGGGCCCATCACTATTTTTTTTAATTTTTATGTTGGGATCATGGTTGGTTAGTGGGCAGGATTGTGGGTGTGTCTGGGTGGTCAGTGGGTGTGTCTATGTAGTTTGTGGGTGTGTCTTGTGTCCCATGGGTGATGCTAAGGTAAATTCTACTAATAGGGACATATGTCTGTCTCAGAGGGACAGCGGGACAGAGTTCAGAAACAGGGAGTGCCCCTCTCAAATAGCAACAGTTGGGAGGTCTGTAGTATGAGAATATTGAATATGCACACTGACTGCTTCCCCAAAACACCTAATTTGTAAATCACACACAGTATACATAAAATATTAAATATTATTATATTCAAACGTATCTGTAAACTGCATGGAATTCACTGATTCCAATTCACAAATAAGACATATTTTGTTTATTATTCTTGGCTAGATTACAAATTAATCGCTATTTATCGCTCCCTATCGCGCACCAACACCACTAGAAGGAAATTTTTCATGCGCGTTGGGTAGCGCTCATATTACAAGTTGAAAGTAAAAACTTTCGCTCCGTTAACATTTTTCCCCATAGACTTCAATAGTGGGCAAAAAGTGGAAAAACCCAACATCCATATTCACAAGAAAACCTGATTGCATTTCCTCAAGTGTGCTAACCAGACATCAAAATATAAATATTTTACATTTGAATGTTCTTCACATAGCAGAATATTTTCCCTTTATTCATAAATACATATTTCTACATATATATAATGATGTTTTTTGGTAATATATACCAAAAAATTATATTATATATATATATATATATATATATATATATATATATATATATATATATATATATATATATATATATATATATATATATATATATATATATATATATATATATATATATATATATATATAGATGAAATAAACAGGTCCCGCACTCTCCGCTGTGAAAACACAAACTTCTTTAATTGAACTGTGACGTTTCGGGGTAGTTAGCCCCTTCTTCAGACAGATAACAAATATAGTGCAACTTATTCCCCTTAAACACCCTCCACAATGTACTGTGAATGCTAAACACCTTCAGCTTCTCAGCTGCACAACTGAGCATGCTCAGAGATAACTACGGTGGCTGCATTGGGACAAACAACTAAAAGCAAAGTTAAAAATGGAAAATGCCTGAAATTACAATGTAACAATGTTCATATAAACAAAAATGTAACCTAAGTAGCCCTGATATATGTGATAAATAACTTGTCTTCACAATATGTAACAAAACTAGCAAAAACAAAAATTGGCTACAAATAAATATTACATCTTAACTAATGAGGGGAATAAGTAAGAGGTTACTTACAAAAAACAGGCAAGTAATGAATATCAAGTGTAATTATGAAATCCATACCCTGTAACAGGACATAATTAATTTGACCAGGGAGACAAATTAAATCTACCTACCGCAAAAATTGCATTAACTAGGTGGGAAATTATGAATACAATCTTAATCATCCCTGTATAATCTAATAACTGACAGACTCAGAGTATGACTATCAGATTAGTATGAATTTATGGCTAACTGTACTACACAATATACTATTATGTGTAAAATATGTACAAACATGATCATTACAAGAAACATTGCATATCAAAATGAGTATTAAGGCCCCTAGGTATTAAAGTATCCAAGGTGTAAATCCACCTGGTCTCTTTTTGCAACAAAAATTTGGCCCTATTACCCCCTCTCAGTAAGGGAGGGACGTGATCAATGATCATGTATCGCAAATCGGCCACAGTATGTTTGGCAGACAAAAATTGTTTAGCCACTGGCTGATCACTTTTACCAGTGGCTAGGGCAGCACGTATGGATGCCTGTGATTGGCCATACGGGTGCGTAGATCATCATTCGTTTTGCCAATCTGCCACAGCAACAGTGCAGCATGTACGCTATAAACTTGGTAGTACATGTGACTCTGTGCTTAAAGGGACATTAAACACTTTGAGATGGTAATATAAAATGATAAATTGTATATAATAAAACAACTCTGCAATATACTTTCATTATTTATTTTGTCCTCTTTGCCTGTAATTCCATTCTGAAATTGTGAGCTTTTCAGTGCAGTACACTGTTACATCCAGCACAACCATTGGCTGCACACTCTAGTGACCTATTTATAACTGACCCTAATTGGCCACAGCAGAGAAGGTAACACAAGTTACAACATGGCAGCTCCCAGTGTTTTATAGGCACTAAAACTTTACACTTATTTTGTCACTTTTTAAACAACTAATGAAATTTTAAAAAATACATCTACATGTTAGTCATGGACTAATCTTTTCTTTGAATGCATCATTCTATCTAGCATATATTTAGTGTTTAATGTGCCTTTAATGGCATAGCGTTTGTTGTGCCATGGGTGGACAAAATTGGTGGTTTGTACCAACCCATTACAGGTAGTGCAACCCATACACTTAAAACAACCATGTTTAAAGGGACAATAAGCCCACATTTTTCTTTCATGATTCGGATAGAGAAAACCATTTTAAACAACTTTCTAATTTACTCCTGTTATCTAATTTGCTTCATTCTCTTGATATTCCTTCATGAAAAGCATATCTAGATAGGCTCAGTAACTTCTTATTGGTGGCTGCACATATTTGCCTACTGTGATTGGCTCACCCATGTGCATTGCTATTTCTTTAAAAAAGGATATCTAAAGAATGAAGCAAATTAGATAATAGAAGTAAATTGGATTGTTGTTTAAAATTGTATTCTCTATCTGAATTATGAAAGAAAATTTTGGGGTTTAATGTCCCTTTAAGCTTCCCTAACCAAGTCTTGTTGGTATAACTTTGGACATTGACAGGATGCATCAAGTAGTCCCTCAAAGATCTTGAATATAACCAACCCTCGGATGGATGGTGTTCTTAAAGGGTATGCATTCATTTGTGTTGATGATGTGCCAATTCTCCTGTATAATACTGGGTGTTTGCCACTTGTCAGGAGAATATGTGGTCATGAATCAGGCTTCCCTGAACAAGAAGGTCTTTAGGGAGCGTTTAAAGGAGGAGAGGTTGGGGGAAAGTCTGACAGCACGAGGAAGTGCATTCCAGAGGGTTAGTGCCGCACGAGAGAAGTCCTGTAGTCAAGCATGAGAGGAGGTGATGGTAGAAGAGGCAAGGAGTAGATCGTTGTTGGATCTTAGGGGACGGGCTGGAGTATATTTGTTGATGAGTGAGGACAGGTATGGGGGGGCTGCATTGGTAAGGGCTTTGTAGGTCAGAGTGAGAATTTTGAATTTAATTCTGCTATGAATGGGGAGCCAGTGAAGGGACTCACAGAGGGGTGCGGCAGATACAGAGCGTCGGGAGAGGTGGATAAGCCTAGCAGATTGAAGGGGGGAGAGGTGGGAGAGAGGAAGGCCAGTTAGTAGGTTGTTACAGTAGTCAAGCCGGGAAATTACTAGGGAATGGATTAGCTGTTTAGTAGTTTCAGCACTCAGAAAAGGACGAATTTTGGAGATATTGCGTAGGTGGTTGTGACAGGATGAAGAGAGCGATTGGATGTGGGGTATGAAGGACAGATTGGAGTCGAGTTTAACTCCAAGGCAGCGGATTTTGGGTGATGGGGAGATAGTGGTGTCACCGACAGTGACAGTAAAGTTAGAAACTGGAGTAGAATTAGTTGGGGGGATTAGAAGAAGCTCAGTCTTGGACATGTTGATTTTTAGGTGGTGAGAGGCCATCCAGGAAGAAATGCCAGATAAGCAGTCGCTGATGTGGGAAAGGACAGAAGGAGAGAGTGCAGGGGTGGATAGGTAGATCTGAGTATCATCAGCATAGAGGTGATAGTTGAAGCCATAGCTACTAATAAGTTTACCCAGTGAGGAAGTATAAATAGAGAAGAATAGAGGGCCTAGAACAGAGCCTTGAGGTACTCCAACAGACAGAGGCAATGGAGATGACGAGTCGCCAGCAAATAAGACAGAAAAGGACCTATTAGAGAGATAAGAGTGGATCCAGGAGAGGGCAATGTCACAGAGCCCAAGGGAGCTGAGAGTCCGAAGGAGGAGGGGATGGTCAACAGTGTCAAAGGTAGCAGACAGGTCAAGTAAGATAAGTATAGAATAGTGGCCATTGTTTTTAGCAGAAAGAAGATCGTTAGTAACCTTGGTGAGGGCAGTCTCAGTTGAGTGTTGGGGACGGAAGCCACATTGCAGGGGGTCAAGCAATGAGTTTGAGGATAGGAAGTGTGTAAGGCGATTAAAAACTAGTTTTTCCAGGACTTTAGAAGCTAGCGGAAGTAATGATATGGTGCGGTAGTTTATATCCACTTTGGATAAACTTGTTCTCCATTTCCTGGAGTTGTTCCAACTTTTACTTTCAGTACTGTTGTTCCGTACCACTCTCTTCAATTGGGAGACAGGCAGTGCCCTTTTAAGGGCCGGTGGATGGCAGCTCTCAGCTCTTAGAATGGAGTTCCTATCCGTCTCCTTGGTGTATAGAGTAGTCTCTAGGTGATTACCATTCTTGAAGATTAACAAATCTAAAAACTCAATACAGGTGTCAGAAGCATTCATTTTGAATTTGAGGTGTTCACTTGATCCGTTTAGTTGGGCAAACCAGTTATCCAACTCATGTCTGGTGCCCATCCAAATGATACACAAGTCATCTATATATCTCTTGAACATCCTGATGTTTGGGTCACGAAATAGATCAGTGTGAAATAGCTCAAATTCTGCCATAAAGATGTTGGCATATGATGGGGCCATATTCGACCCCCATCGCCGTTCCAGAAATCTGTAAGTAAAATTTCCGTTCAAAACGGAATTAATTACATTCCAGGCAGAATTTGAGAAGACGTAATATTACAGGTGGACTCACATATGGGTATTGATTTAAATGTCTCCTTGTGGCATGAAGGCCACCTGTATGTGTAATGGCAGTATACAAACTGGTGACATCCAGTGTCACCAGTAAGTCAGTATCAGTGATCGCCATATCATCCTGTTGTAGAATCTTAATCATTTCAATTGAATCTAATAGAAATGATGGGATGTTTCTTACTAAAGGCTGTAGTATAGAATCCACATAGATAGTGAGGGATTGTAAAACAGATCCACGAGCAGAGACGATTGGTCTCTCAGGAGGTTTCAATGGATTTTTATGTACCTTAGGCATTGATGGACTTGTTTCTTACATAAGAAACCAAACACTAGTACATAAGAAACAATACTCCATCTTATGAAAAATGTTTTTTAGTTGTTTGCAAATTGAAGAATATCTATCAACTCCTGACTAGCCATAAAGAAGGTCACTATAAAACACACCTTCCACCTTAACAAAACCAAAGTTATCTACCAATACCACCTTAAATAATTGATACATCTACAAAGAGGCTTGACTTGTTTAAATAAATCAAGGATTACAAACAGGTTTAAATAGAGACCTTTAAGTTCACTAAAACCATCTTGAGAAAGCCAGAGCAAGTGGTGAAACGCGTTGATGGTCCTACTGCCTACAGGAATCTAACTTTGCCCATCAAAAGGAATACATAGTGACCAAGGATTGCAAAGGATTGCATTGGCACTATTTTTCTTCATCCAAAACTATAGATACTCTCTGCGCAGAGTGGAAGCCGGATCTATTTTCAGGAGAAAAAATTGGTGTGTGACAAACGACTATCTGCGAGGCTGCAGCGTTACCTATGCCAGAAGGTGAGTGGAGGAGACATACCCACGAAGAGACCGAAAGGCATGCAGAGGTAAAGTAGCCGATATTGCCAATTATACACACGATCCAACTACGAACTATTACATCAAAATGAAACTGGGCACTTTATAAACTACAGAACTAAGAAATTATACAGACACAAGGAACGTATATTTAAAGGAAAATACAATTGGGACTAGTCGTTTATTGAAACGATTCATATATATACACATATTTTTTACTTTTCTTCTCAAAGTATGACTTTACTTTGTTTTGTGTGCAAACAGTCAAACCTTTTGTACCAAAATAATAAGGTGGATTGGTGATATATCAGCTATTCAGCTACTACCACAACATAAAGAGTGGTGCACCACTATATTTCTAAACTTGCAAACAAGTAGTATATGTAAATCCCCAATTTTCTTTTAACTCTATGCAATAGCATTTTTAAATTATTGAAATACTTGCCTTTATTGTTTAAGTTCTTAAATATTTAAGACCGATCATAAAATTAGGATTTTACCTATGTGTTTATTGAAATAAATGTGTTTGTATTTTATAACAAATTTGCTTTATTGATTTCATAATATATTCAAACAACATTTGCCTATATCAGTGACACATTCCCTGCTGCTGTTTAGCACAATCGAACCAATTCAGGATTTTACCTATGTGTTTATTGATATAAATGTGTTTGTATTTTATCACTTATTTGCTTTATTGATTTTATATATTTGCCTATACCAGTGACACATCCCCTGCTGCTGCTAGCGCACTCTCACCAATTTATATATCACAGGTTGGAGAGCTGTCTGGGGGTCTCTAACAGCACAAGGGGCTCGGAAACCTCAAGAGGCCTAGTTACCAATCAATATTTTAGAACTCTGTGCTATCTTCAGAGCTCTTCAGGCTTGGCTTTTATTAAAGAGAGAACTTTTCATTCATTTTCAGACAGACAATATCACAACTGTGGCATATGTCAATCATTATGAAGGGACTCGCAGTCCTTTAGCAATGAAAGAAGTATCAAGGTTACTTTCTTGGGTGGAATCCAACTCTTGTCTAATTTCTGTGATTCATATCCCAGGTGTAGACAATTGGGAAACGGATTATCTCAGCCATCAGACTTTGCATCCGGGGGAGGGGTCTCTCCATCCAGATGTGTTTTTTTTCAGATTGTACAGATGTGGGGTCTGAAATAAATCTGATGACTTCTCATCTAAACAGGAAACTTCCCTGATACCTTTCCAGGTCCAGGGATCCTCAGGCGGAGATGGTGGATGCGTTAGCAGTTCCTTGGTCTTACCAACTTGCATATATTTTTCCGCCTCTAGTTTTTCTTCCAAGGGTGATCTCCAAGATCATAATGGAACAATCGCATGTGTTTCTGATAGCACCAGCATGGCCTCACAGGTTTTGGTATGCTGATCTTGTCCGGATGTCCAGTTGCCAAACTTGGTAACTTCCTTTAAGGCCAGACCTTCAGTCTCAAGGGCCGTTTTTCCATCAGGATCTCAAATCGCTAAATTTGAAGTTATGGAAATTGAACGTTTAGTGCTTAGTCATTGAGGTTTCTTTGACTCAGTGTTCAATACTATGTTGCAGGCTCGTAAGTCTGTTTCTAGGAAGATTTATTATGGGGTTTGGAAAACCTATATTTCATGGTGTTCTTCTCATAAAATCTCTTGGCATTCTTTTACAATTCCTAGAATTTTACAGTTTATTCAGGATGGTTTGGATAAAGGTTTGTCTGCAAGTACATTGAAGGGACACATTTCTGCTCTTTCTGTTCTATTTCATAGAAAGATTGCTAAACTTTCTGATATTCACTCTTTTGTTCAGGCTTTGGCCCGTATCAAGCCTGTTATTAAGTCTTTTTCTCCTCCATGGAGTCTTAATTGGGTTTTGAAGGCTTTGCAGGCTCCTCCTTTTGAGCCTATGCATTCTTTGGATATTAGACTACTTTCTTGGAAAGTGTTGTTCCTTTTGGTTATCTCTTCTGTTAGAAGAGTTTCTAAATTGTCTGCTCTCTCTTGTGAATCTCCTTTTCTGATTTTTCATCAGGATAAAGCTGTTTTGTGGACTTCGTTTAAATTTCTTCCTAAGGTTGTGAATTCTAACAACATTAGTAGGTAAATTGTTGTTCCTTCTTTGTGTCCGAATACTAAGAATTCTCTTGAGAAATCGTTACATTTTTTGGATGTGGTAAGAGCTTTGAAATACTATGTGGAAGCTACTAAGGACTTCAGGAAGACTTCTAGTCTGTTGTCTTTTCTGGTTCTAGGAAAGGTCAGAAAGCCTCTGCCATTTCTTTGGCATCTTGGTTAAAGCTTTTGATTCACAAGGCTTATTTGGAGGTGGGACGGTCTCCGCCTCAGAGAATTACAGCTCATTCTACTAGATCAGTTGCCACTTTGTGGGCTTTTAAGAAAGAAGCTTCAGTTGATCAGATTTTCAAAGCAGCAACTTGGTCTTCTTTGCATACATTTACAAAATTTTACCATTTTGATGTATTTGCTTCTTCTGAAGCAGTCTTTGGTAGAAAAGTTATTCAGGCAGCTGTCTCAGTTTGATTCTTCTGTTTATAAGAACTTATTTTGTGGATTTAATTTCTCAGTGGAAATAGCTGTTTTTATTTTATCCCTCCCTTTCTAGTGACTCTTCTGTGGACTTCCACATCTTGGGTATTTTATCCCATACGTCACTAGCTCATGGACTCTTGCCATTTACATGAAAGAAAACATAATTTATGTAAGAACTTACTTGATAAATTCATTTATTTCACAATGGCAAGAGTCCATGAGATCTACCCTGTTTTTGGTGGTTATATTTTTTGTATAAAAGCACAATATTATTTTCCATTTCCTCTTTTTTTATGCTTTTTTACTCATTTTTACACCTCACTACTTGGCTATACGTTAAACTAAAGTATGTGTGTGGTGGGAGGTGTATTTATAGGCATTTTGAGGTTTGGGAAACTTTGCCCCCTCCTGGTAGGAATGTATATTCCATACGTCACTAGCTCAAGGACTCTTGCCATTATGAAAGAATTTAATTTATCAGGTAAGTTCTTACATAAATTATGTTTTTCAATGTATTTTTAATGTATTTGGTGACACTTTTCTTTCGCGCAACAGTTAACCACAGCTCTGAGGTCCCGGTAATCATTCTAGAGTAAATTTCGATTGTGCTCACACATTCACATTTGCTTTTATCTTGTAATACGAGCGCTTCTTCCAATGCGTGCAAACAGCCACAATAAACTCGATAAGTAACTGTTAGCTCACCACTTGTAATCTGGCCCTCTGTGTTTTAATGTAAAGTGCAGTAGACTCAGATATTACAATATACAAACACACATTAAAAATATTGGACAAATTACTAGGAAAATTATATCACAGAACTGGAGCCTATAAACTGGAATGGTCCTGGGAAATCAGGACAGTTGACGAGTATTGACACAGATTTACATGGGGTTTTCAAATTCAAGGGCATTCATATCCAATAAAGGTAAATATTCTCATTGTACATGTTAATAAACATGAATGTTTGGTAGTTTAGTAAAAAAAAAAAATGTATTATCATTATTATTATTGTCAATTATACGTCATTAATTGCTATTGTGATCTAAAGGGACATGATACTCAAAAATGTTCTCTGTTCTATCTGAAAGAAAATATTGTGAAATTTATAAAACAGTTTACATCTGTGCTGAATAAACCATTTTTCTGTGGGAGTTGCCCCTGTTAGCCAGTGAGAAGTAGTGTCCAAGAACTCAGTTGCACATAATTATGTATAATTAGCATGGTATTTGTTATTAACCAATAGTCAACTAGTAGGTGTTTTTAAAGAATTTGTACGGCTTCTCAGTTAAAATGCGTAAGCTTATTTAAATGGACAGTCAACACCAAAATTGTTATTGTGTAAAAAGATAGATAACACCTTTACTACCTATTCCCCAGCTTTGCACAACAAGCATTGTTATATTATTATACTTTATAACCTTTAAGCCTCTAAATTTCTGCCTGTTTGTAAGCCACTACAGACAGCCTCTTATGACATGCTTCTTTATTTGCTTTTCACAACAGGAGACTGCTAGTTCATGTGGGCCATATAGATAACATTGTGCTCACGCCCGTGGAGTTATTTATAAGTAATTGACTAACATTTAAGTCAGTAGATAATAAATAGCAATGTTATCAGTTGGCTGTCAAAAGAGGCTTAGATACAAGGTAATCACAGAGGTAAATATAACCATGTTCGTTGTACAAAACTGGGGAATGGGTAATAAAAGGATTATCTATCTTTTTAAACAATATAAATTTTGGAGTAGACTGTCCCTATAACTGCTGACCTTTTTAGTAAGCTTCACATGCAGTCTGTGGATCTCCATATGATCCATATGATACATATGATACAATGAACGTTACGTATATATTTATGTAATGTCGCTTTTACAATCTTTTGCTTCAAGTTACCATGAGACTGTTTGTTGTCCCATTGGGCTATATATGGAGCTGCTGTAGTATCTTGTATAGGACACTCATTTGCTGGGTCTTTCTGACAGCGAGTGTTCACTATTACCACATCTATTTAGAAGCCGTCTGATGATTTGAAATACTCTTACTGGGATTATCCTAAAACAGAGGTTAGTGATATTGGGTTGTGCCAGCAGAGGATTTTTTGTAACACTTAACTTTGTTACTATCACCTTGAAGATGTCTGGTGACCTGAAATACTCCTCTGAATTAAGGGGGCAGCTTGCTGCTATTTTGGAACATATTTGATCACTTGTTTTTTGTGACTATGGGCTACACATATTAAAGGCTAATATTGACATTCCTTTCCAACGCAGCCTGGATTGAACACTAGTATTTAACCATTTGTAATAATTTAACTAGCAACTACTTGCATTTGGTTTTATTTTGTTTGATATACATTTTTATCAATGATAAATATGCATGTTTAGTCTTCTGAACAGATCCCATTGACTTTTTTTAAAAAATATGTCCCTTTAACTGATAAAAAAAATTCCTAAATTCAAACAGGCAATCATTCAATATTGAATCAACTACTAATGTTTTATCAGGCCAGAGGTAAATGAATAAAATCCAGGACTGACTCTCTGAGGATTATGCTGAGAGTAAAGGATACCGTAGAAAGCAAGAGAATAGTAAGTAGACAGTCCAGAAGCTCAAAGGGCAAGCAGTAAACGATGAAAAGTCCATATATAGGCAAAGGCCAACAACAGAAAATAAATGGAGATCATTAGTGCACCCAGAAACAGAACTAATCCTATACATGGTGGCCTGTATTGTTTCAGTGTGCTATTTAAAGGAATTAGTGTAGTAGGAAGCAACACACACACAGCTGACGAGTCGCACTGGAAAAGTACACATGAAAATAGCAACCAAGCTTTGCTAGAATGCCACAAGCCGACATGTGCTAAGAAGAACAAAGGAAATTGCTGAAGCACTCTATACCAGCACTAAAATCCTGGCATAACCCCCCTCAAGGGCCCCCCTAGGGACCTTCAGGTTTAGCAAGGTGATTCTGATATAAATCCACCATGAGAGTAGGGGCATGCAAATCTCCGCCTGAAACCCAAGAGCGTTCAGTGATGATGTACCCTTACAAGAGAACAAGAAAAAAAGGGTCCATGACCCAAATGCTTACACCCCACAATACTTCATAAACTTCATATTCTGGGGTACCACCCACTACTACCGGTGCTGGACAAATCACTCTAAAGGTAAAAAGATTCAAAATCTATGGTCAACGACACATGAAAAACTGGATGCACTCAAAGAGTGGAGGGTAAAAGTAGCTGATAAGAGATGAAAATAATCCGGAGAACAACTCAAAACAGGTTGATGAAAGGAGGATCCAACTTAAAAAAGAATTGGTGTAATCACAGATTTTTACTTGATAACCCTACTTTGTTCCCAATACTAAAATTTGGAGCCTGTCTGTGTTGATATGCAGTTTTTTTATAAGTGCCAATAGCAGCCAACAGAGTTGAGTGAGAACTGTAATTCGAATATGGGCAGCAGGGGTATCTGAAGTTGAAGTATTTAAAGGGAAAATACGTGGATGGTAGCCTAGAGCAGCACAGAATGAGGTAGTTTTGATGGTATCTTGAATAATGGGCGAAATCTGTTAGTGGTAGTAATGAGGCCCAATTTTCTTGAGAAGAGGTTGAACACAATCATAAATAAGTCTCCAGAAATTGATTAGTCTTCTCAGTTGTCCCATTTGTCTGGGGGTGGTAAGAGGAAGACAAGGAAACAGTAACTCCCAGTTTGTGGCACAAAGCTCTTCAAAAACATGAGGTGAGCTGTGCACCCCTGTCAGATGCTATATCAACGGGTTTGCTATGAAGGTCACTGCATGCTTAAAAAATAAATCTAATAGGTGTCTTGCTGTAGGTAGCTTGGACAATGTGATGATGTGTGCCATTTTTGAAAAGCGATCTACTACCACCCAGATAATAGAATTTCCAAGGACGTTGTGATGGAGAAAGAGATTTTAAAAGTCCTTCTGGTCATTTTCAGACTGGTCATTTTCAGACTGATTTATGGATAGCACAATCAAAGCAGGCAGATAAAATATATACTCAGGTGCATCTCAGGACATATGAGGCCACCTGACTTGTGATTTAAGTTTTTTTGGAGTGTTTCTTATTCCTGGATGACCTGACATGGGAAAATTGTGTGCCTAATTGAGGATTTCTCTTGGAAATGAGGATTGCACAAAATATTTGTGAGTAGGGCTCTTGACATTTAGAGGAACTTTACTGTGTGCTACTTTGAGCTTTTCGAACAAGGTAGTGGTGAGAATGCAAACAATCTTTTCAGGAGGGATTATATGATCTGGTTTGTCTTGAGTTGGTTAACGCATTTGCTTTCTAGTTTTTTGACCCAGTAAAATAACAGATAATTGAATCTGGAGAAGAAGAAAGACAACCAATCTTGGGCTACATTATGAGCGCTCTTTAGTGCTCCCGCTCACATGTTCACTTCGCTAGACTGTCTTTTTTGCACGTTGGGTTACGCTTGTGTTGAAAGTAAAACATTTGTGTACAACGGTAAACCCGACAGGCACAAAAACAATTTGTGTGAAAACCTAAAAAAACACCCATACTCGTACGCTAACCTGACCATGTATATTCAAGACAAAAGCACTAAACACGACATCAAATATTAATATAATACATTTGAATGCTCTTCACATAGAAGAATATTTTCTGTTTATTCTTAAATACATATTTCTATATACTGTATTTATCTGTATACACCTATACCTATATATATATATTCATATAGATATATAGGCACCGATATGTATTTTAAATGAACAGTATCAGAAATATGTAGAAATATCTATTTAATAATAAAAAGTACCTTATTTTCTATGTGAAGAATTTTTTTTTATTTTATTAGAATAGTTATGTTAGGTTAATTTATAGTTTAATGTTAGGTTTATTTTTATTTCACAGGTAAGTTTTTATTTATTTAAATAGAATTATATTGTAATTTTAATTTAAAGTTATGGGTGTGCTAGGGTTAGGGTTTACTAGTTTAATTTAGTGTTTTGCAATGTGGGGGGCCTGCGGTTTAGGGGTTAATAGGTTTATTTAGTGGCAGAGATATGGGAGGCCCGGAGGTTTAGGGGTTAACAACTTTATTTAGTGACGGCGATGTCGGGGAGCGGTGGAATAGGGGTTAATAACTTTATTATAGTGTCGGCGATGTCGGGAGTGGCGGTTTAGGGGTTAATATATTTAAATAGTGTTGGCGATGTGGGTGGGCACCAGATTAGGGGTTATTTAATAGTAGGGATGTGGGTGGGTGGCAGATTAGGGGTTAATAAGTTTAATATAGTATTTGCGATGTGGGAGGGTGGTGGTTCAGCGGTTAATAGGTAGTTTATGGGTGTTAGTGTACTTTCTAACAGTTTAGTTATGAGTTTTGTGAAACATTTTTGTTACACAAAATCCATAACTACTGCTTTCAGATGCCGGTATGGATCATGTCGGTGTAGGTTGTAACGCAAGCATTTTAGCCTGAACGCACAACATGTAATACTGGCGCTATGAAAATCCCACACAAAAACGTTTTTGAGTGCGCGACTGGCGTTGCGTTACAGGCAAAAATGCTTGCGGTATAGCTATACCGACACGACTCTGGAATTGCCATTTATTCATGTTAAAAGCCGCAACGCAAAACTCGTAATCTAGGTGTGAGTGTTTTATAGTTCTGTGACATAAGCTATTTTAAAAAAATTGCATTTACTTTAACAAAATTATTTTCTTGCTCACACTCATTCTAGTTATTATTGATTATATCACATTACAGATCTAAAATTCTAAACTAGCCTGAGAATTGTCATAAACCATTCAATCAGTCATAATCAGTGGCAGGAGATAAATAATAAAGTGAAATGCCAGGATAATGATGTTGCAATATCTGTATTGTTCCCTGTGGAATAATCTCAAAGTTCACCCTCAAAAGGCCCTAATGACCCTTTCATGGATTTAATCTAGTTAGTTTGAGTTTGCACTCTGGAGGTTTTATCTACATTATATTTCATTCATTTGTTGCTGATGACCTTTGGCAGGATATAATAGTGATCAGATAAAAAAGCTAGGAAAGTGCACATCTGCCAGGTATAAAAAGTATGTTAGGTTTGTTAGGTTTTGGTTTGTGAGTCTACCTTGTTAGTTTGCATGTGATTTTGGGTTGTACCTCAGGTTTGGTTTTGCTGTGGTAGTCATGGTTGCATGGGGGTTATCCAAGTACATGCTTAGAGGTTTTGTTTGTTTTTGTGTGTTGTTTAAACAAGGACCTTGTTTAGTTTGCTGTTTTATAGGTCCGGCTGGGGGGATCTAAAAATACTTGGATCGTAGGTCATTCTTATATACACTGGGCAGCTCTGTGGGCTGCATTGCTGTCAGGTGGCTTGCAGTTGGGGATTTTCTCTTCCAAGTTAAGCATCAGATGGCTCAGAGAGAGTGGCATGCTGTGGGGGGATTAGTCAGCTAAAATCTTGGAGGCCAGAAGGAGATGGGGCAGCCTAATGTTATTGTACTCCATTTAGGAGGGAACAACGTGGGACCATGTCCATGGGTGACTTATCGAGTGTGATAGTTTCTGGTATCAAATGATTGCTAGCACAGTTTCAAGGTGTACAGATCATTATATCTAGAAGCATTTGGAGGCACATGGACTCGAGCTGGGTTCAGAGTTAAAATAAAGTTGACTAGGAATATCAGTACAGCAGTTCTCCCTGCTGGTGACAGGGTTGTTGTGCATGACAACATCAGAATTGATTACCTTGGTTTTTTAAGGGCAGATTAAGTTAATTTGTTTGACCATGGCACGAACATTTTTCTGGCTAATATTAAAGCAGTCCGGGTTCTTTTTCTGGTTCTTGTCTTCTATGGGTGGCTGTAAGGGGTGCAGTAATTTCAGTGTTTTTTTTCAACTTGCCAGCCTTAGATGGGAAGTACAATTTGCTCAAAAGAACCTCAGTCATGGGGCTGACGTAGGTGGCTCACTGCTAGTTCTTCCCTGCTGCACTTTTGTAGGAGGGAGTGGAGCGTCCTCCTCCCCAGTGTGTTCTGCTGCACCCCATCTAGCGTGGTTGTAATTTAAGTTGTCTTGCTAGCAAGTCATTTTCTACAGTTGAATTATTTTGTTATTTATTTACTTGAAGTTATTCATACAGTTAACCCCTCCCTCCTCGTTGAGGGGTGGGGTGTTTTCTACCACAAAGTAAGTGTGTTGTGTATTTATTTCTGGGTTCAAGGGGGTATATGTTTTTTTTTTTTGTTCCCTAGCAGGGGAAGGCAGCTAAAAAAAATGATACCCTTAAGAAATATGTGTAATATTATACATTACAAAAATTATTGCAATCTATAGCTATGATGCATCACACCTTCTCTTACATAGTGCCTTCCATGTTTGTGGACATTTCAAGTATTTTCAATAAATATTATTTTTTCTCCCCCCCATGTGTGATTATTTTGTGTGCTTTTTTTTTTTTATTTGGGGCACTTACTTTTTATTGAGAAAAGAAAAAGCTTAACAATATAAACTTTTGCTCAAGGCTGCAACATGGTACAGAGAAGCAACATATTACAACTCTGATGGTATCATTAGAGTCCATTTGGCTCTGTTTGGAGCAGATAGTATGTTGAATGCCCCATGATTGAGGACCCATTGTTTGTTATTTGAGTTTTGGCTCTAATCGATTATTCTTTGTAGTAGGGTTGCTACTCTGTACCTTGCCAATTCGGGTACACTCAATCCCCCCCTGTCCCTGGCTAAGTATAGGTTTTTCTTTTGCACTCTTGGTTTTATATTGCCCCAAATATATTGTTCAATGTTATTCTGTAGCTGGTGGAGTAATCCTCTGGGCAGTGGAATGGAGAAGGTTGAAAATGCGTAGAAGGACATTCATCTTGATAACGTGGATTCTATCAATCCATTATATTGGCTTGCTCCTCCAGCTGGATAAATCCTTTCTAATATTATTTTGTAGAATTTTAAAGTTTGCAGAGAACAATTCCTGAAAGTCTTTAGTTAGAGTTCTACTTGGGTATTTTAGTTGTGAGTGTTGAATGCATAGTGGGCAAATACATTTCAGCGCATCTATTGTCTGGGATGTGGTGGATAAATTTAGAATTTCGGATTTAGAAAAGTTTAGGTGAAAGTTGGATAGTTTATCGTATTTTGTGATAGTGTTAAGTAATTGAGGCAGAGATGTTTCTACGCCCGTAATAGTAAGTAAGATATCGTCGGCGTACATCGCTAATTTGTATTCTGAGGTGGCTGTGGATATCCCCCTGATTAATGGATTGGCTCTATTTTTTTGGGCTAAGATTTCAATAGATAGGAGAAAAAGGATTGAGGACAGTGGGCATCCTTGTCGGGTGCCATTTTTAATGTCAAAGGGATTTGAGGATTGAGTTCACTCTTACTTTTGCTGTTGGTTCTGAGTAAAGCGAGAAGACCTTGTTGATGAAAGACTGTCCAATATTCATTTTTGCCATGGTGGCTCTGAGAAAATTCCAGTCCACCCTGTAAAACGCTTTTTCTACGTCAGTTGTTATGAGGGCCAAGGGAGTACTGGTATTGTGTGCGTGTGCCATTAATTGTAATATTTTGAGGGTGTTATCCCTAGCCACCCTGCCTGGGATAAAGCCTACTTGATTGGGTGACACCAGTTTTGTGAGAAGGGGGTTTAATCTGTCTGCTAGTATTCTCGCAAAGATTTTTATGTCCGTATTCAAAAGGGAAATTGGACGGAGGTTCTGTGGGATGGTTGGTGGTTTAGCAGGTTTAGGTAGTATGGTAATGAATGCTTCAAGCATTGTTTTGGGGAATCCTTTTGTGTTGTCTAGGGTGTTAAACAGTATTGACAATTTAGGGGCTAGGATATGTACAAACTTGTTGTAATATTTTGCTCCATAACCGTCAGGGCCTTGGCATTTTCCCGTCTGCAAGTGTTTGATAGCTGTTGCAATCTCTTCTACACTTATGGGAGCATCCAATTTTTGGGACTGTTTGTCATTTAGAATGGGTATATCTAGGTCACGTAATTAGTTTGTAATGCTGTCTTTTTGTCAATAACAGTAGGTTGTAAAGTGGGATCTCCTGCAAGGTTGTAAAGGGAAGAGTAGTAGGATCTGAATGTCTGAGCAATAGAGAAGCTGTGGCATATCATTATACCTGCATTGTTTTTTAGGCTATGTATATGGGTTTTGAGTTGTTTTCAGCAGATTGCTCTTGCTAGGAGCTTGCCCGCCTTGTTTACTTGTTCATAATAACGTTTCTGTAAAAGTTGAGCCAGTTTTTGCTGGTCGTGTTGTAAGAACTCATTGAGCTTGGTTCTAGCTTGTAGTAGGCATGTGTTTTGGGTTTGTGGTTATGTTCTAATGTCTGTAGTTCTTTCAGGAGATTTTCGTATCGGGATCTGTGTTGTTTGGATAGGTAGGCCTTGTGTTTTAAGGATTCCCCTCTGAGAACACATTTGTGTGCTTTCCAAATATTGTTAATTGTTGTGTTGTTGGTATCATTTAAGTGGAAGTACTCTATCATTGATTTTTCAATCTCTGGAGTGATCAAGGAGAGTATTGTCCAATTTCCAGTGGAAAAGTATCATAGGATTATCTGGCCAATTTATGAGGCAGGAGACTGGTCTGACCAAGTCATTGGTCGGATTTGTATTGTCTTGACTTTTGTCATTATGTAGTCAATGCGAGAATAAGTATTGTACAGGTGTGAATAGAACATATAGTCAGCTGAGGTGCCTGGTAACCAAAGTGGGTGGATTATTGTATCCGGCGGGCACCGCTAGTACATTAACTGATGGTTTCTTAAGCATCCATGTTAATCAACTAATTAAGGGGATATGTTTTAGGTATCTGTCTAAGGCGGGCAACAAAAAGACACATCATACCTGTACATTGGTCCATTATACCTGTATGAGAAGAGTTCCTGAGTTAATGACAACAGTAAAACTTAGCATTCAACATAGCCAATAATAACTTCAACATTTTTAAATGAAAAAATAAAACAAAGAGCAGAAAACATTTGTTACTCATCTGTCTTCTTAAGTCTTTTGTCACAGTGGTATGTATGTATTGGGTACTTGTAAAGCGCGGCTAATCACCCGTAAGGGTCTCAAGGTGCTGCTCATTTTATCAACCTCAGAAGGATGAAAGGCTGAGTGGACCTCGCTGGGGAACGAACCTGCAACCCTTGGGTTGCTACAGAGCTCAGCCACAGTGCCTAAGCATGCTGACCTATCTGTCTGGCTCTGTGGTGGAGGTACCCATGTATTTAGTACAGATAGGTTCACTGTAAGTGCAGAGTTCTGTTCCAGAATCTGTGAGGAGGATGGGGTGTCCTTGTTCATTGCAGAAAGTTGGGATGAGTTGTTAAGAACTTGTGGTTCATCAAAGGTGACTCCCAGTGCCTTGCAAAAGGTTGGCAGTTCTTCTTCTGTTTTGAGGACTGCTGTTTTCCCATTGTTGTTAGCTATGATACATAGTGGGAATCCCCATCTGTACTGGATGTTGTGACAAAGCAGAACCTCTGTTATGTGTTTGAGTTCCCTGCGTTTTTGTAATGTAGCTGGGGATATATCTGAAAATACTTGTATTTAAAATCCTGCATGTGTGACAGGAGTTTTGGCTCTCGCACATTTAGATTTTTCTTCTTTATCTACGAACGTCTCTTGGTGGGGCCTTATTGGGTGGCTTTGGACATAAAGATCTATGGGCCCTTTCAAGTGGTATAGTTTCAAATGTCGGGTGCCTTTTATAGTTCTAAAAAGGTCCTGCAAGTAGCCATTCAATGCAGTTGGGTTGACCTCTCAAACGGAGGTTATTACTCCTATTGTGGTTGTCGAGGTCTTCGATTTTGTCAAGGAGGAAGGATACAGCTTCAGTATGTTGTGAAATGTGCTGGGTGTTCTCTTGCACTACTGTAGTTTGTAATTATGTTTGAGAGTTTTCTAACTTGTCCACCCTATTAGTGATGAGGGACATGTCATTCTTTAGTTTGCTGAACAGGCCTCTAACCTCTGTTAAGACTTTGTTTATATCCTCTTTTGATGAGAGTGACTTTAGAACATCTTTTGTGATGAAAGAGGTGTTAGAATTATTTTGGTCTTTTTCTTCGGCTCTTGTAGGTTGGGAATGTTGATGAGGAGTAGGGTCTGGTGTGCTGGCTTGTGCCTTCATGTAGTGGCTCATAGTGATAGATTGAGCCTGTTTCTCCATGTTTTGTGCAGGTTTGCAGGGCATAACAGAGGCTGTGGAGTGTGTTAGTTTAGGTTTGTAGTAGTTGTGCTAGTGTATATCTTAATAGGTGCGGTTTGTAGCGCCTTCTCTAATTCGACTAGATTTTGGGTTTGGGGCCTGAGGTTGGTACCTTTTGTATAGAGCGGTCTCTTGTAAGATCCCTTTGCAATGTTGTAGGCTATGTGGGCCGTAACTATGGCAATGTGGTGTGTGTACTGCTCAGGCCCTCAGTATTGTGGCGTGGTTGTCTGGCTTGGCCCTGGAGGGTGAGTTGCGTCCTACAGCTCGCACTAAGTGGGGTACTTGTGCAGTTGTGAAGTGCTGCTTGTGATGTTTTTGCCCTCTGTTGCTGCGCCAGTGCCGGAGTACTATGCAAGGCCTCAGGCCCAGTCATGATGCACCTCCATTTCTTCCCCTCCGTTAGGTGATTAAGAGTAGCGGAATTGCTCCTGGAGGTTAGTGTGTAGTGAGCCCCATTGCTTACAGCTGTTTCTTTGAGCTGGGGACCCCAAATACTGTGGCGGCAATGGTTAAGGCTACAGAGCCGTGTTAGTGTGCGGCCATCATCCTGGGTTGCTAGGCTATGCCCCTCAGAATCCTTCAGTTTTAAGACTGAAGATCATATTTTATTTTGATTACATTTCTTCTCACCAATCATTGGCAAGATTACATGTGGAACTCTATTTATCGCTCTTGCTTGGGCGCTAACTCCACTAGAAGTAACCTTTTTGCGCATCGGGTAGCATGCGTATAACAAGTTGAAAGTATAAAGTTTTTGCACGAGCACTAACCCAATGAGCGCAAAGAACTGAACCTGGAATATCGCATTTGTGTTAACGTATTCCCCCATAGACTTTAATGGAGTGCGAAAAATGGAAAAAAAACACCCAACAAGTTGCACAAATCCAATCACGTTTTAACAAGTCCGCTAACCCGATATGAAATATGAATATTTCACATTCCAATGTTCTTCGTTCTTCAAATAGCAGAATATGTTCTATGTATTCATAAATACAGATTTATATATATATATATATATATATATACACACAAGACTATGTAAAACTGCGCTATCCTATTGTACCCACGTAGTGTAGCATAAAAAATATCAAATATGGGGGGGCGGAGCCAACAGCCGAGATAGTCAGACACATATCTCCTGAGCTCCTGGACTATAATTAAATAAACTGCATTTACAGCAAAGTAACCAAATAACTTCAACTACCGACCACCAACTACTAGTTACAAACTACTGGGCACGCTATCTGTGATGAATATTACAGCTGGCCTAATTTATTACGAAGGATTCATTTGCACCTTGGAGGCCGAGATCTCTAGCTCTGCAGTCACCCTACCTATATTAGACAGAGCCTGAATTTATATATCCTCTGGATATTTTTGGGTTGATTTACACTGAACATGGAGGAGATTAGGATGCTTATAAACAGACTTGATCGGCAGATGTAGAGTAATTTCACTGAGCTCATGCATATTATGAGAGATTCCTGCGCTCTAGATGATGATGTTACATCCAAGATGGCGGGAGAGGAGCCGAGCCAGTGCAGACTCAGACCTTATGAACCGATGCAGACGACACATCTCACTCAGTTTTCAGGCGACGAACGCTGTTGGTCACTGACTATGAAAAGCAGTGATGGGCTGAAATCGCCACCAAGTGACGCCAGAAGTGATAGCGATGTCAAAGCTCCCATACAACGACCCAGCCCTGACTCGGGACTCTGTCTTCTTGATGTTCAGGATGGTGGAGCTGGCCTCCTGTCTTCTGTTGGTGACGATGTTGCGGTGTGGAACATAGTCAATCAGATACCGCATATAAGAAGAGAACATCGCAATGAAACTTGTATTTCCCTTGTATTTCACTCAGTGGAGGCTTCCTACATGTTCAATACAGACGCTAAGAAAGTCTCCATATTGGCTAGCTGGGACTCTGTTTGTAGCATCAGGTGTTGGATGAGTAAATCTATCTCTGGAGCCTACTCATATGGTTGTGCTGGCAAACTGTCTGATTGCGGACAAGGTTATGATACAGGGCTTTAGCTTTTCCCTGGGTTGAATGTTTTCTAGTTATAACGCTACCATTTTTCTTTTTTTCTTTACCTCTTTTTGCTTTTGTTCCCTACATCTATAATGCCATTAAGTAGCAATATTTTTAAGCATATTACATCTGCTTGATGGCTATATAACTCTGTATCTTACTGAATTTCTTGACACTCTTACATTTTAACAGCTGCATTTGTCTCTGTACACCTTTGTTGATAGCCTACTGCAAATGTTTTATTTTTCATCTTGTCCATTCAGTTTTTCATATACAGCATTCTGAATTAAGTTTGAACATGCCCTGCAATATACATGCATATACGACTGTATTGTCCTGTTTGATAGCTTGACTAGAGAATTATTTGCAGTGCTCTTATTTGTCATACTGTATGTTGTTTGCCTCAAGTAGAGTCTATACTGGTTCTATGTTGCTCACACCCCCTATATTTACATTTGTTTTATCTATGTATTCGTGTAAACATTGCTAGTAACTGGACTGATATGTCTGGGCTGACCCTATGTGAATATGTTCTGTAGTTTGTGCGGTGTGGATAACATTTCTAAGCTCATAACACAACAAAAATGGATGACATTTTCCGTGCACAGTCATATATATATTAACTTCAGGTGTCCTTAAATGCCTAAACTCCTAGCAGAGAACTAAAGTGTTATCTGTAGTGTTTCTACATTGTTTGTGTTTTATTAGTATGTACATATTTATATACGTGTACAGAGGGAGTACTACCATATCCTACTTAAAAGGCCCTTACAGCCTACACCCTGTGTAAATCTCGCTAAAAGTATGATATTCTATTATGTTGGTGTAGGATGGAAGGCTTGTACCTGAACGTTTAACCCCCAGGACTCATGTTGAGCTTGTGAGAGTTCAAAAATTTCTATTTCTGTATAGAAGCTACAAGCCTAGTCTGCAAACTATATTTTAGGGCTTTTTACATTAACAAAGAATGCAGTGTTATAGACTTGCCCCTCATGTTGAGAAAGACTTTACAGTTCTATGAGGCTTTTCTATGCAGATTCCTACAGGGTCTATCTAAATCTGCTTTAGCACACCAATAATATATAGTTCGGTTGTCTGTACCCCCATATCATATCCACAGCTTACCGATTTGAAGTGAATAATTCTACTATAGACTGCACATACAAGCATAAATTTGGGGTCTGCACTTATATGTTTCCTCTGAGTGACAGGTGTTGATGTTACGCCAGTTTATTTTGTCTTATCTTAGGGGTTTAAAGTTATGTTTATCGCCATTACATGTTTTTTTTGTTTGTTTTTTTGGGGGGTTTTTGTTTTTGTTTTGTGTAATTGAAATCTCTCAACCATGCATCTTGCGCGTCTACTGTATGTTAGAGCACTATTTTCCGCCCCTCTGCTGAGCATACTCCTAATGTATTCCAAGTTTACTAACTTGATGTTTGGGGTTAATTGCTTTTCTATTTTATATATTTTTTTCCATATGAGTTAGTTGTTCTATCTATACAAAGTTTACATATCCTCTTTCATGTTCATATGTGTGTCAAGCTGTCAAATAGCATACAACTAGTAGTGTCATTTTATCCCACAGTTAATTAACTTTAGAGATTTCGCCATGTTCCTTAAATTACCTATATATATATGGCTCCGCCCTCCACCCTTTCCCTTGTATGTATAGCGGTGCTCACCCGCTGAATTTCCTCTCCCCTTACTAGGCCCATAAGTAGCCATGCAAAAAAAAACAATTTCCCTTGCCGCCTCTTATTATATTTTTCAAGTCCAAAAGTGACCACTAGAACAAAACAGGGAATCATTTCTATTATATACAAGAAAAAAGAGGTTCCATTTTCAGACATTTGCATTATATAACCGCTACCACAGTCTGCCACTTCTTATATATATATATACGCAAAGTAGCTCTAACTCCTTATGTTAAGTATGCATACCGGTGTGATGACAATTGCTTTCCTATGTGGTAATCATTTACGCCTAACTGGTCTGTATTATCTATATCTGTGGTAGTGTTGTTCTCTTTGTTTGACTCGTAAGCACAATTATGTATTTGTACATTGATGCATGTTAAGTTACTATTGTCACTGTTTCCAAAAACCTCAATAAAAAAATTATTTGAAAAAAAAAAAATATATCAAATATGATACTAGAGAATAAAATCCACAAATGTGAATCACAAAAGAAAATCACAATCATAAGCTATAATGCAAGTGTAAATAAAAAGCAAATAGTCCACATATATAATATAATAGCATAAATAATATAATAGTATAAAATATTATTATATATATAATGTGACTACAAGATGCTTGAAAAATATAAACAATATTATTGGAAAATATATATATATATATGACAATAATTTAAAAATTCTATATAAAATGTCCAAGAGTCCACAGGATATAATGTATCCAAAAGAAGGCAGCAAGACCAAAATATGAGTGAAGACTCCCTGCCAATCTTTACCAAATGAAAAGATATGAACAAAAGAATGGAGCTTGATGCCCCGTGTTTCTGGCGAGCCTGTGGGCTCGCCAGAAACACCAGTTATGAAGCAGCATTCACAAAGACCGCTGCTCCATAACCTGTCCGCCTGCTCTGACAGACATCTCCGGAAATCAACCCGATCGAGTAAGATCGGGTTGATTGACACCCCCCTGCTGGCGGCCCATTGGCCGAGAGTCTGCAGGGGGGCAGCGTTGCACCAGCAGCTCTTGTGAGCTGCTGGTGCAATGCTGAATATGGCGAGCATATTGCTCGCCGTATTCAGCGAGGTCTGTCAGACATGATCCGCACTGTCAGATCAGGTCCGACAGACCTTGATAAATTGGGGCCAGTGTATCTGCACCTTCCTTCTGTCATGAGATGCAGGACATATGCAGGACACAGCAATGATGGTACAACTCTATTTTATTACAGAGCATAACAATTCACATCTAGTCAGGTTGATCGTACTAAACTAACTGCGACACAGACACCGGACCTAAGCCCCTGCCCCCACACTAGTGACATCACATCCTGCTCTCATCACATCTTCCCCTTTTTCAAAGGCGAAGCATACATTTGCATATAACAAATAACAGGGTATACGAACAGAGTATACAACAACATTTTTTTTCGAACATTATATAAACAAATAGGTTAGAAAACATAAACAAATAAATTACATCCTGACTTGGACATCGGGGTAGACTACCCTAGTCCACAGTGACCATGGGATTATTCTGCCCATACTTCCAGTCACTGTTCTAGCTAAAGTCAGTCCCTATATCGGGCCGGAAGTTTCACCACTCTTCCGCTTGATGTAACTTTGCATGAACTGTCCTCTGATACAGAAGATGGTGAATTAGAGTCTGCTGGAGACAAAGATATATCCCCGCTGTGATCTTGCTGATGGGAAGGCACCTCTCTTAGAACAGGGGATCCCACCGGCGGTAGTACTGAGGCATCCAGTTCCAGACTCTCAGGTACAGGCTGAAGATGTCTTCGGTTACGGCGTGTAACCGTCCCTCCCTCTGTAAGGACTGTGTAAGACCTTGGTTCTGGAGAGCGGCCCACTACCGTAGCAGGCGTCTTCCATTTCTTCTCATCATCCAGTTTAATTCTGACACTTTGGCCCGCTTTCAGTTCCTGTAAAGGCCTGACAGAATGTCTCCTGTCATAGAAGAAAAGATAACCCTTTTTGGCCTCTTCATCCCTCCTAAGGACAGGGCCAGGCGGCTTGAAGACACCCACTGAGGGTAAAGTGGTGCGAATCTGGCGTCCTAGCATCAGCTGTGCCAGGCTAAACCCGGTGGCTTGAATGGGCGTCGCCCTGTATGACAAGAGGGCTAGGTACGGCTCAGATTGCTTTAGAATGAATTTTGTTGTTTGAACTGCCCTTTCAGCCATTCCGTTGGCCTGCGGATAATGTGGACTTGACGTGGAATGTACAAAATCATACTCCCTGCTGAAAGCACTGAACTCTGTAGAAGCGAACTGCATACCATTATCACTTACTAGCTCCATTGGAATGCCCCAGCGGGCGAACAAGCTCTTCAGGCGAATGATAACGGCCTGACTTGTGATATCATTCAGGGGTGCAATTTCCAAATACCTGGAATAGTAGTCGATCACAACAAGAAACTTTTTCCCGTGCAGTTCACACAAATCAGCAGCTATTTTCTGCCACGGCCCCGCAGGCAGCGGAGTAGAAATCAAGGGCTCCCTTCTCTGAGTAGGCCGGCGTTCCCGGCAAAAGGTACATGTAGACACGTGATTTGCAATGTCGGAGCTGATCCCAGGCCACCACACAGCTGTAGCTGCTCTCTCTCTGCACTTTGTAATGCCTAAGTGGCCATCGTGAATCCTGTTTAACATCTCCTTCCTCATGCTGACAGGAATTACAATGCGGTCTTGGAACAGCACCAACCCCTCCAGCTCCGTGAGCTGTGACCTCTCTGGCTGGTAAGCATTTAAAGACATCCAGGCTGCCCGGCTCTCGGGCCAGCCTTCTTTTATGTACTTTATAACCTCTTGCAGATCTGTGTCCAAATATGTCTCTCTCTTTATCTCTTCCAGTTTCCTTGAAGAAATGGACTTAGAGGCCAGAACTGAATCAACATACACTTTCACATCCGATTCTGTGGAGGATTCTTCAGCAGCAGCCAGCGGGAGCCTGGATAGTGTATCCGCCACAACCAGTTGTTTCCCCGGCACATCCACTGCCTGAACATTGAACCTGAGCAGTCTCATTAAAAGTCTCTGGCATCTCAAGGGCGTTTTGTCAATGTCATAAGAGTTAATTAGAGGCACTAGCGGTTTGTGGTCAGTTTCCAGACTAAATTTCTCCAAACCCACTAGATAGCGCTGGAAGCGCTCACAGGCCCAAACTGCAGCCAGGCACTCTTTCTCAATTTGAGCGTATTTTGACTCAGCAGCCGTCAGTGTTCGGGAACAGTAGGCGATGGGCTGTAGTTTATTTCCGTTCAGCTGCAGAAGTGCAGCCCCCAACCCATAACTGCTTGCATCGGCACTAACCACAGTCTTTTTTGAAGGGTCGTAGAACCCCAGCACTGGGGCAGACCCCAGCAGGGACTTGGCATGCAGGAAAGCTTTTTCTTGTGAAGGTCCCCAGACCCAGGCAACATCTTTCTTAAGCAACTCTGTGATAGGGTGTAAAACTGTTGATAAATCTGGAAGAAACTTGCCCACGTAATTTACAAGGCCCAATATCTGTCTCAGCTCATGTACATCAGAAGGGCTTTTCATCTGTTCAATAGCACAAATTTTCTCGGGGTCTGGCTTGATGCCATCCCCGTTGATGATATGCCCAAAGTAGCATAATTCAGTTTTCCTAAAATGACATTTATCTTTATTCAGCTTCAGCCCAGACTCTTTGATAGCCTGTAGCACACAACTCAAACACTGATCATGCTCCTCCACTGTAGACCCATACACTAGAATGTCGTCCATGACGACCGCTGTGCCCACGTGGCCACTCAGGAGAGAACTCATTTCCCTTTGAAAGATTTCTGGAGCAGAGGATATCCCAAAGGGGAGTCTGCAGAAGTAGAACTCCCCTTTGGGAAGCGTCTAATGTGGAAAAGAACTTCGCCCCAGCCAACTTTGGAGCTATATCTTCTAATGTCGGCAGCACAAATCTCTCTCTCTTCACTGCCTCATTCAACCTTTTCAGGTCCACACAGAGGCGCACCTTTCCGTTTTTCTTAGCAACTGGAACAATGGGGGCACACCAATCAGTCGCTTCAACAACCTCTTCAATAACCCCCATAGACTTCATGCGCATAAGCTCCTTCTCACTTGAGGCATGAGCGGGAACGGAATTCTACGAGGAGTAGAAATACTGTATGGGACTGCGTCACTCTTAAGTGCTATACGAACTGGTTTGCAATTCAGTAGGCCCAACTCACCAAACATATCTTCGGAAATCTCATTCACTCTGGCCACGAGGCCCAAGTCACAGGCTGCTTTTCTGCTCAATAAATTGTTAACACACTGACCTCGAATCACATGCACCCACATGGTGAACTTTCTTTGCTTGTACTCACAGCTGGCAAGAAATTTCCCCACACAATCAATGCGGCCACCGGGACTATGGACATTTGTAGTAACCTTCGCCTGCTGGGGCTGTCGAGGCAGTTTCATAAATTCAGCAAAAGACATTACAGTGATATCTGCTCCTGTGTCAATCTTAAAATCAACTTTGTCTCCCATTACAGTAAAAGTAATTTTCCAATCTTCCTCTGAGCTTGGCCGTTCCACAACGGACCCCACAAAAGACACTTCCTGACCCTCCTGGTCACCGTCCACCTGCATCTCCTTAATGTATTCAGTTTTACACACCACTTCAAAATGGCCTATTCTGTTGCATTTTCTGCATCTTTTATCCCTGGCCGGGCATATAGCACTCTGATCATGAGCCCGGTAGCACCGTGTGTATCGGGCATGTTGCGCCCATCCACTTCTAGGCCTTTCCAGTACTTTAGATCTACCGCTCACACTGTGCCTTTCAATAGCATTTTTCCTAGACTGTTGCACTTCATCCACAATACTCTCAGACCTCAGATCAGCACTTTGCTTTTTCACCAGTTCACTCTGGCGGGCCATCCTAATAGCCCCATCTAATGTTAAATCAGGCTCTAACTGCAGCTTCAGGGAGACTTCAGCATCTGCAATTCCAATAACTATTCTGTCTCTGATTTGCTCTTCTTTAGCAACACCAAACTCACAGAATTCAGCTAATTCATACAGGCTGCGCACAAATGACTCCACAGATTCTCCCACACGCTGATTACGTTTGTGAAAACAAGCTCTCTCATGAATCACATTTCTTTTGGGCACAAAGTGGGCACTGAGTTTATCCATAACTATATCAAAGTTAAATTCTTCCCCTTCTTGGAAAGTAAAAGCATTGAACACTGGCTCCACATCTTTCCCCATAGAGTATAAAAGAGAATTAACTTGTACTTCACCACTCTCCTTGTTCAGTTTGGAAACAATCCTGAAGCGCTGAAACCGCTGACGCCATGTGGGCCAAGCTGCAGGCTGAGAGAAGTCAAAAGGCTCAGGTGGGGGTAAACTTTGACATTGCAATCGATCAGGAACAGAAGCGCAGTCCAGAACTTCTGACACCATGTCATGAGATGCAGGACATATGTAGGACACAGCAATGATGGTAAAACTCTATTTTATTACAGAGCATAACAATTCACATCTAGTCAGGTTGATCGTACTAAACTAATTGCGACACAGACACCGGACCTAAGCCCTGCCCCCACACTAGTGACATCACATCCTGCTCTCATCACACCTTCTATAGTGGAATATAACATATATAGATGGTATGGTATACAGAATAGTATGGGGTACAAATCCCCTATCACCACTCACTTACTTCTAGGAACCTCAATCAATATGAGGTAAGTAGCCGCCGTATATGAATAATGCCCAACTCGCTGGTGCCTCCAGGTCAATAAACAGGAAAGGAACAGAACCTGAAGGGTTACTCAGCTGTGCAGAACCTGAAGTGTGAAGGTTAGACTTTCTCAGTATGCGTTCTTACTTCATCTGTGAGAAAAAAGAGATTGTCAAAAATAGTGAAGTACGTTTATTTCAAACACAACACACAGATTAAGACAATCCCACTCACAAGTCAGACCTCAATCGGTATGAGGTAAAAGTAAGGCAAACAGTAGAGACTAGGTAATACAAAGTCAAATGGATACCAGAGATAATACCACTTCAAAATATAAAATTACTCGTCCCTGATGCGTTTCAAAGTTTCCTTCTTCCTCAGAGGGATAAATGTACAACTACTTACACAAGTTTAAAAAGCAGCAGTCAGGAAATCAGGACAATATACCTGACCTCTTATTGGACATCATTTAAGGCTGCTGATTGGGCAAGAATCTCGGTATGTGATAGGACACCAAGTGTTATGTGTAATTGTCACATGACCACAGACATAAGGAAAGTTTATTAAGGTGGAATGATCACATACTTGCTGATTCAAGCCCAAAATTGATAAAACTGCATATGGGCATATAGGCTGGCTATCAGAAAATCATTCTGAGCACCAAAAAAAACATACATATAAAACAACTAAAACTTATATAATTATTCAATTCATACAAGCACATAGTTTATATTATGACATTTTCATGCAGAGTTAATACAGGTAATTAAAAAGCCTAAAAGGGCTTAAAATATATAATAATATATAAAAATATGCTTATAAATATGTATACTATATGCTCTTAAAAACAACATATAATCAATCATTAGTTAATTCATACAGATATTCAACAAATGACAGACATACAATATATACACCAATTAAGATGTATAAAAACAACGTATAGGCAAATGAATAAAGGGAGTTATCCAATACCAAAAAGAAATGTTCAGCTAGCTCAAAAGTTAACTATTTCTTATTCAGATCCAATCTCTGAGATACAATAAAATGAAACCTGTAGAGTCTATAATGGGTTCATACCAGGAAGGCTGCCAGGTCTATACCTTTATTAAGACCTTTCGGTATTTTGGTTTCCAAAGTATGAATACAGAAAGTCTAACGTTTTCTAAGGGCCAATTCCCTATCTTCATTTGGATTAGCTCTAATTAGTTCTATGATGGTACCTTTAAGGCAAGAGGGATCCTTATTATGGAAATTTCTATAATGCGCAGATAAGTTATGAGATTTGTCCCCATTTTTGATGTTAGTAATATGCTCCAATAAACGTTTCTTGTAGGGGAGGGTCTGCGGCCCACGTACTGTAGGCCACACCCACATTGGAGCAAATAAACAACAAAATCCGTTCTACAGTTAACTAAAGCATTTACTTCTACAATTTTATTATTAGTACTCAAAGTAATATTTTTTGTTACTTTATTGCCAGAATAGTGATGACTGCAAGATATGCTATTGGCCCGATTACATTTAAAAAAAGCCTTTTGATCTTTTTTCCAACCAGTTTACATTTTTTTGGGCAATCTTTAGTTTACTTGGAGCAAGAATCGATTTAAAATTTTTATTTTTTCTAAAAATTACACTAGGTCCCTTAACAGTAATATCTTTTAATAAAACATCTTTTTTTTAGAATGTGCCAATGTTTACTAAGGATCCTTTTATATATATATATATATTATATATATATATATATATATATATATATATATATATATATATATATATATATATACAGGTAGCCCTCAGTTTACGCCGGGGTTAGGATCCAGAAGGAATGGTTGTAAATCGAAACCGGTGTAAATTGAAACCCAGTTTATAATGTAAGTCAATGGGAAGTGAGGGAGATAGGTTCCAGGCCCCTCTCAAAATTGTCATAAGTAACACCTAATACATTATCTTTAAAGCTTTGAAATAAAGACTTTAAATGCTAAACAGCATTATAAACCTAATCAAATAATCACACATCACAGACTTCACTTGCATTTTTCTGCAAACAGTTCTTTCTATGCATTACAATCTGGACTGATTTATAGACAGGAAGATCTTGTTCCTTTGAATCTGCTCGATAGCTCAGGTCTGGTTAAACTGATTAATTTCAGCTTGCTTGGCTTTGCTTCAACACAAGTGAACAGCTCCACCTACTGGCTATTTTAATAAATGCACTGCTTCTCAATGCTTTTCAATAGCAGTCACATGACTGGAAAAAAAGGTTGTTATTCTGAAACGGTGTAAATTGAACCGTTGTAAAACGAGGGCCACCTGTATATATATATATATATATATATATATATATATATATATATATATATATATATATATATATAAATAAACAAAATTATCAAAAATAAAAAAAATTAAAACTAATCTAATACCCCTATAAAAATAAACCCCCCAAAATAAATACACCCCCTTATATAAAATTAACTACTAATAGCCCTTAAAAGGGCCTTTTGTAGGGCATTGCCCTAAGTTAAACAACCCCCCAAAATAAACAAACATAAGTCTAAAAAAAAAAAATAAGCTACCCATTGCTGCCGCATACTGTATATTGAATGCAAGGTACCCCATTTAGGTACCTTGCATTCCTATTGGCTGAAATTTTAAATCAGCCAATAGGATTAGAGCTACTTAAATCCTATTGGCTTTTCAAAGCAGCCAATAGAATTTCAGTAGCTCTCATCCTATTAGCTGATTTAAAAATGTAAGCCAATAGGAATGCAAGGTACCCCAATATAAATAGGGTGCCTTGCATTCAATCTTCAGTGTGCAGCAGTGACCACATGAAGAGGAACCTCCTGTTCCATGGTCACCTCCGCTCTGCCTTCCCTCAGGATGAAGATAAAAGATGTCCCTGCGCTGGATGAAGATGTTGCCGCCTGGAAGAAGACCTTCACCGCCGGACTTCAGGAAATGTGAGCACCTATTTCCGGGTTAGACTTAGGGTTTTTTTGTTTTTTTTTGGGTGGTTGTTTTTTTTTTACATTAGGGATTTTTGTATTTTTTTATTGGCAGCAAAATAACTGATTGCCTTTTTAAGGGCAATGCCCATACAAATGCCCCTTTTAGACTTACGGTTTTTAATTTGGGTGATTGTGTGGGTGGGCGGTATTGCTTTTAGGGGGTAATTAGTATTTTATTTAGGTTAAAGGAGCTGATCGCTTTAGGGCAATGCCCTACAAAAGGCCCTTTTATGTGCTATTGGTAGTTTAGTGTTAGTAGGGTTTTTTTTAGATTAGGGCTTTTTTATTTTAATGGGCAACTGTCACGCCACTCCTCGGTCTCAGTTCCCGGCTGCTGCTCCAATCCGTTGTCATGGCTGTTGCCATGGATGCGGCGGTTGCTTCAGGTGCACAGGCAATGACGCCATCGCCGAATGCCCTGTCTTCCCCTGATGCTGGCCCGGATCTCACCTGTGCTCTCCTTGGCGTGAATTCTGCTCCTATGTAAGTACCTCAGTTGCTTAAATCTTTGCCCAAGTATAGGTGATACTGTATGTGCTCCTGGGTGCTTATTTGCTGAACTGCTGAACTGCTGCTTACCTTATCGTGCCTGTTTCAAGACTACTCTATTGCTTTACCCCTGAACTGCTAAACTGCTGGATTGCCTTTTGTTGCTGGCCTCTGCCTCTGCTTGTTTCTGACCATTCTACTGGTTTACTGCTGAACTGCTGGATTGCCTTTCTGTTGCCGAACTCTGCCTGTTCCTGACCATTCTACTGGTTTACCCCTAAACTGCTGAACTGCTGGATTGCCTTTCTGTTGCCAAACTCTGCTTGTCTCTGACCATTCTACTGGTTAACCCCTGAACTTCTGGATTACCTTTCTGTTACCATTCTCTGCCTTACCCTTATTGCCATGAAGGACTACCCCGTCTACCGTGAGTACTGCTTACCTCATTTCATAAACTCACTTTGTTCTGGGATATTTCCTCATCCTTCCACTTGATGCCGGGGTAAGAAGACTACTGGCCAAGTTTGGTCTGATAGGGAAATATTACATTATACTTGGGCTATGGACCCAAATGAGGTAGCAAGAGCAGTCTCTCTTCAGGGACAGACCCTGGAAATCCATGCCAAACACTTACAGAATGTGGATTCTAAACTAGAGGCTATAAACGCTTTGCTCTCCTCACTGGTTGCCGAGAAAAATGCTGCTCCTGTTGCCACACAGCTGGTCCCTGCTGCTAGTGCTGCAACCTCCGGCACTGTTTCTGGTAGTATACCCCGGATACCATTGCCTGACAAGTATGATGGTACTACTGATTGTAGGGGTTTCTCAACCAGTGCAGGCTGCACTTCCGCAATGACCCTCACACCTCATGTCTCATCAGTCAAAGGTCACTTTTATCATTTCTTTATTGAAAGACAGGGCCCTAGCCTGGGTCTCTCCCCTTTTGGAACAGAGTGCTCAGCTCCTGAATGATGCAGATACCTTCATTTCTGCATTATCTTCCATATTTGGGACCTCTGGTCACACTTCTGCTGCAGAATACTCTCTCTTGTATCTGCCAGAGCAATAGATCTGTGGCACACAGCACATGAGACCAGTTGGGATGGTAGTGTTCTCAAAGTGGCCTTTAGGAGAAGCTTGCATGAGCGCATAAAGGATGAGCTCACTTATAGTGATGTTCCATCTTCCCTGGATGAATTCATAACACTTTGCATCAGTCTGGATTCTTGCTTTCAGGAGAGACAAGCTGAGAGAGAACTCACAGAATCTTTCCCTCTTGTCCTCCTACCCGTCCAGTCTCTAGACTATCCTCTACTTCTTCAGCACCTCCAGCTACCTCTGAAGAAGAACCCATGGATCTTTCTTCCCTTAAGCTCCCTGAATCTGAAAGACATAGAAAAATGAGATTTGCAGGCCCATTTATCAAAGACCTCGCTAAATGCGGAGAGCAATACGCTCTCCGCATTTAACATTGCACCAGCAGATGACAAGAGCTGCTGGTGCAACGCCGCCCCCTGCTGACTCGCGGCCAATCGGCCACCAGCAGGGGGGTGTCAATCAACCCGATCGTATTCGATCGGGTTGATTTCCGGTGATTCCTGTCCGTCTGCTTCATAGGTTGTGTTTCTGGTGAGTCTGAAGACTCGCCAGAAACACGGCCCTTCAAGCTCCGTACGGAGCTTGATAAATGGGCCTGTAAGACTGTGTTTCTATTGTGGTTCTAATTCACACCAACTCAAGAATTGTGATATACTGTCAGGAATAGCCAACGCTTAGAGGATAACAGTGGGGTACCTGTAAGCCTGGCCCCACTAATTCCCCTCACTCTTCCTGGATCCTGGTAGCTGTTACCCTTACCTTTCTTCAGAATTCTGCCCACGCTCTAGCCTTTATTGTTTCAGGGGCAGCTGGAAATTTCCTAGAGTAACGTTTCATGATTCACACAGGGTTGCCTCTTTTTCAGAAAAAACAATGTCTTAAAATAACCACTCTGGATGGCACTCCCCTTGGATCAGGTTTAATTCATTTCGAATCAGCACCCCTAACCATGACTGTGGGAGTCCTACATACCGAACAGTTGCAATTTGATTCATTCTCCTGCACAACCAGTGATCCTTGGTTTTCCTTGACTACGTAAACACAATCCTCAATTCGACTGGACTGAGGGACAGTTGGCCTCCTGGGGTAAATCCTGTTTTCACTCCTGACTGGCTAAGGTTACTCCGCTGCATCACATCCCTATAGCCAGCCTTCTGACCCCTTCTAATCTTCCCTCAGTATATGCAGAATTAATGGATGTCTTTGAAAAGAAAGCAGCTGATGTACTGCCACCTCACCATCCTTACGACTGCAAAATAGACCTCTTTTCTGAAACCGCACTTCCTAAAGGGAGAACATATCCACTCTCCAAAGCTGAAACCAAGGCCATGGAGGAATATATCCAAGAGAACCTAGCTAAAGGCTTTATTCGCCCTTCCTCCTCTCCTGCCAGGGCTGGCTTCTTTTTTTTGTCAGTAAAAAGGATGGTGGTCTCAGACCCTGTATCAACTACAGAGCCCTAAACAATATTACAATCAAGAACCGTTATCCTATTCCTTTAAACACTGAATTATATGATTTGCTCCAAAATGCTTGCTACTTTACAAAGTTGGATCTACGTGGGGCGTACAATCTCATTCGTATATCTTCCCAGGACATGAGTGGAAGACTGCGTTCAACACAACATCAGGGCATTACAAATACCTTGTAATGCCTTTTGGGTTGTGCAATGCCCCTGCTGTCTTCCAAGCATTCATCAATTATGTCTTCCATGACCTCCTTAATCGCACTGTCATCGTCTATTCGGATGACATCCTCATATTCTACTCCACCCTTGAGGAGCATCATGAGCATGTAAAACAGGTACTTCTTCACCTCAGAAACAATTCTCTTATAGCCAAGCTAGAGAAATGTGAGTTTGATCATGGATCCATGGGTTTTGCCATGGATACTACAAAGCTAACCGCAGTTCTGGAATGGCCTCAACCCACCTCATTAAAGGAACTACAGAGATTCTTGGGGTTTTCCAACTATTATTGCAAGTTTATAAAGAACGTCTCCCAAATTGTTGCTCCACTCACTGAGCTGACTAAACGAAACAGAGACTGCAAGAATTTGCCTCCTGTAGCTGTGGATGCTTTCTCTCATCTGAAAAAGGTATTTTGTTCTACTTATGTGCTCTGCCACCCTGCTCCTGACCTACAGTTCACTCTAGAGGTTGATGCCTCCGAGATAGAAGCTGATGCATTTATAACTCAAAGGGACCCTTTAACCTCCAAGTTGCATTCTGTAGCCTTTTTTTCAAAATGGTTTACTCCTGCAGAGAGGAAATACGATGTGGGTAATTGTGAACTCTTAGCCATTAAGATGGTCCTGACTGAGTGGCGTGATTGGCTAGTGGGAACCACCAACCCCATTCAGATTCTCACTGACCACAAGAATCTGACGTACCTAGAGACTGCTCATCGACTCAAACATCGACAGGCCAGGTAGGCCTTATTCTTTTCCTGTTTTACCTTTATAGTCTCTTACCTTCCTGGGACCAGAAATAAAAAAGCTGATGCCCTTTTCCGTCAGTTTCCTTTGTTTAACGACTCTTCTGAAGCTCCTATCGAAAACATCATACCTCCCTCCTGTGTGGTTGCTCAGCTCAATACCTCTCTTCTTCAAAGACTGCAACATGCCCAATCAAGAAAACCTTCTGAAGCCCCTGTGGCTCCTGAGATTCTTTATGTTCCTCCAAACCTTCACTCTCCTGGGATAATGACAGCAAGCTGGCCTGTCAGGTCATCCTGGTTTGTGTCAAGGTTTGTCAGACTTGTGCTGTTAATAAGATCCCCCGTTCCCTACCTCATGGCCTACTTCAACCATTGCCCATACGTAAACAACCATGGACACACATAGCCATGAATTTTTTTGTAGACCTCCCTCGTTCTGAACTAGTGGATCGGTTCTCCAAACTTGCTCATTTTGTACCTTTACCTAAGTTACCTACAGCCCAAGAATTGTCCACTCTTTTTGTGTTACACGTGGTACGCCTCCATGGTATACCCCGTAAATATCGTCTCTGACAGAGGACCTTAATTTATTTCCACCTTTTGGAGAAGCTTCTGCAGATTGCTTGTCCTCTGGTTATCACCCCCATACTAACAGGCAGACGGAGGGAACCAATCAGGATCTTGAAGCATATCTCAGAACATATTTCAATTCACAGCATACTAATTGGTCTGGGTTGTTACCCCTAGCTGAACTGGCATACTCATTGGCATTGGCATACTCATTGGCATGCTCTACTTTCCAAGCTGCAACTAGTTATCAACCTCGTGTTTTTCCTCTTTCTGCTCAGTCTACAGGAGTTCCTGATGCAGAACGTCACTTAACTGACCTCACTACCCATTGGCAATGAATACGCTCTCAGTTACACTCAGCTGTCTCCAGATACAAGAGCTTTGCTGACCATCATTGAGCTGCTATTCGTGCCTTTTCTGCAAGTGATCGTGTCTGGGTCTCTACCTGACATATACGCTTACGTCAACCTTGTCACAAATTAGGGCCTACATATATTGGTCCTTATAAAGTTCTCAAGAGACTTTCTCCTACAGAGTGACCTTGCCTAAGGCCTTACACATTCACCTGGTCTTTCACATCTCCCTGCTCAAACCCTACATCACGAGTAAATATACTCGACTCAGACGTCCTCCTTCTCCACTCATGATTCAAGGGGAGCCAGAGTATTAGGTTGCTAGGATTCTGGACTCCAGAATTAAATGCAGGCAGCTCCAATACCTCGTTCACTGGAAGGGTTACTCTGTGGCGGATCATTCCTGGGTCCCTGCCCGTGATGTGCATGCTCCATCTTTGGTCTCCAAATTCCATGCTGCTCATCCTTTGAAACCAACTCTGGTTCCCTGGGAACCCTTGAGTGGGGGGCTATGTCACGCCGCCCCTCGGTCCCAGGTCCCGTCATCGCCGCACACCCTGTCTTCCCCTGGTGCCGGTCTGGATCTCACCTGTGCTCTCCTTGGCGCAAATCCTGCTCCTATGTAAGTACCTCAGTTGCTTACATCTTTGCCCTAGTATAGGTGTTACCGTATGTGCTCTTGGGTTCTTATTTGTTGAACTGCTAAACTGCTGCTTACCTTATCGTTACTGAACTGTGCCTGTTTCAAGACTACTCTATTGTTTTACCCCTGAACTGCTAAACTGCTGGATTGCCTTTTGTTGCTGACCTCTGCCTGTTCTTGACCATTCTACTGGTTTACCCCTGAACTACTAAACTGCTGGATTACCCTTTTGT